>NC_090345.1:29075450-29095450 GCF_035084215.1 Heptranchias perlo
TTGGTCATATGCCAAGTTCTGCTCAAGTAGAGTACAATCCAGTTCTTTGCACAAATGCTCTATCAGAGAAAACATAAATTGTGAAAGATCACGAGAGAGTAATGATTTCATAAACCTGAAATTGAATGTAAGCCTTTGTGCTGAAATGACCATTTATATCTGCGACTAGCAAATGTATTACAGGACCTGGAACTAGTTCCAACATATTCAGCAGTCAAGCTTTTCTGTACCCGTTCAGAACATGTTTACGATTGGCTGCCAGTATCTGTGTTTAGTTACTGGCTTCAGTCTGCTGCAAACGACACGTTGACTCCTAGTAATTTGCGATAATTTCTATAATTGAGCAAAAGAAGTTTCTAAAATGAGGGTGGGTCAACAAAACTTGTGGGTAGAAGAGGTCAGCGCTAACTTCTAACAGAACTTTATTCATGGCATGCTGTGGATCTATGCTTCAAGCAAAACAAACATTAATTTGGTCGAGTTCCTTTTGTTAAAAGACAGCATTTAAGTGAAATGCTTGCTTTCATTTCAAAACAGAATATTTTGCTACTGGAAAGGTTCACTTCTTAACTTAAAACGTAATTTTACAAGATGGATTTAACTGTAATCTTGTTTCAATTACTGGTGCGACAATTATAATTTGCAGTAATAAATTAATTGTGACCAGTGCTCCAATTCATTTAATTAAAAAGAAAAAAATATCATGGCAACCTTTTTAAGTTGCCATACTTGTTGTACCTTCTTTTAATATAATCCAGTGTGATTTAGGGGCAAATATTACTTTGTACAAAAGTTTGATTATATACTGTGGTATCAGATTACTTCAGTGCTTCTGATTTAGTCCCAGGAGAGTGTAATGTTCATGTTGACAAAAAAAGCTGGAATCAATCAAAAACAGCATGGCACAATCTGTATGAAAAGAGGTGTCCAATAGTTAAGTAATTATTTGTGAATAAATAATCAACCACTACTCAGATATTTGAATTAAAAATTCACCTCCTGATATTAGTTTGACCAATTTACTGTTGAATGTGATAAAATATATAGTTAATTTAATTTTAAACATAAGGCAATTTATATTGTATTTTACAGTCTATATGGTAATTTACTATTAAATGGCAATTACACAAAGTGTGATTGTTAATTCTGGCACTAAGTGCTAGTTGCTTGAAATTGTTAGTTCTCTCTCATTTTTGACCTTCTTACAAGAGGGGTGAGGTGTACAGGGAATAAGAAGGACTTGTGCAGAAGAACCGGACATGTCATTTGTGACTCATTCTTTTAATTCACCATGCTAATCAACTGAACTGCTACTGTCTCCCATGGTAATTGTATCTTTATAATGACTGCAAGGGGCAGGGAAAAAAAACTGCATAGATATAGTGGGATATGTTTGTTCTGTCCCTGATGAGAATCAGCACAATCCTCTTAGTATGTGTGACTAATGGTGTCCTCCACAAGCTATTCCCTGAGATTTGGCACTTTAATAGGGCTGTAGATAAGCTGTTAATGTCTTTAAGTTATACTTTCCACAAGCTGTATGCCCTACACTACGCTCTTGCTTCATTATCCTGCAGCCTCATTGCCCTGTGTCCCTCCTCATGCTGAGAAGGTTAAATGCTGGAGTGGCTAGTCAGACTGCAAGCTTGGTGGGACTCTGATAGAAAACAGCTGCCCTGGAGAATCAGTCCCTCCTCTCCTTGGGTTCACATAATTTTCATATTGTGAAATACAGTGGGACTTGGCTCGGCTTTCAATGGTGAAAGCAATTTTCAATGATTATCTCATTGTCCCCATCAATTTAGGAGCACTCCAAATCAGACAGAAGCTTCCAGGTCAGACAGGCTACGACCTCACCTCCCCTTTCTCCCTGCTGGCGTATAAGTTCCTATTTCCTTCTTTTTACCTTTTGAATTTCACATCGTTGCTCACTCATTAAATCTTTTCAAGACTTCCAAGCTTTTTTTTTTGAAAATCAACTTACCAGTGTAGACAAATCGTCCGGGAGCACCTTTGCAGAACTGCTTTGACTTGTAAGACAGGGTGACTTCTACCACTCCAGGAATGTGCCGAGGTGGAGTTTGAACTCTGATGGCATGGGGAGTTATCAGCTAGAAGAATCATACAGTAAACAGACTTAAGGCTAAGATGACAGAGATAGAAATGATGCTTGCCAGTTGAGCGTGATTATGAAAATTAATCCAAATTGAGCACACATCTGAAAATTTGCCCTCCTCTCTCACATGCAGTTCAGAGATCTATAGCTTGACAAAATCTCTTGTAAATGATCCTTGGTTTTAGCTTGCAGGAAAAGCCACGAGGCATCATTCACATGAAAATTGCCTCCATATGTCTCCCTAAGTTCTCTTCCAGTAATTTTCTAGTGCTAATTATTCAATTGTATTGAAAGATCTCATACAAAACATTATCCACTAGATGGCGTAAGTTGACATCAGCTGCGTTTAACACAATTTGTCAGATAAATTGCCCAATGTAAATACATCTCCGAGACTCATTGAAAAAGTCTTATGATACAACAGTTTGTTCGAATAAGTCGTGACATGCTGCACATTTTAACATCCAAATCAGAAAGCTTACCTCACTCCAAACCAGCATAGTGCCGAATACAACTTGCAAACCATCAAAGAAGTTGTCTCCTATTATGATGACTGTGGCTCCACCAGTGGTCCAACCTTCACTAGGGCTGATAGCTTTTATGCATGGAGTAGCTGTGTGTACAAAGGGAAAATAAGAGCTTGAAATCTATCGTCCTGGTTGCAAGATCCCATCCACAATGACAAATCATGCAAAGCAAAGTCACAAAGTGAATGATTGCTCTCTGCAGTTTAGCAAAAAAAGCACAATCATATCTCAGCATGTTCATGTAGTAAAAGCAAACCATTAACTGTTTTACACTGCAAAGGCCAAGCAGCAGTTTGCTAGCACACAAGAAAAATAGCTTGATGTAGCAAATTATATGTCAGGGCAAATATGGCTATTACAAATGATTAAGCATTGCATGCATGTGGCATGTCAATTTATCTGCTTTGCTTTACAGATCTAAGCAGAGTCAATCAAAAGGTTGTTGAGGGAGATGGAAGAGCAAATGCTCTGAATTTCGATTCCTCATAAGCAGCTAATTGGGTTGGGTTTTTCATCCGCGAACTTTGCCTTTGGTTCAAAACTTCATTTTCCCTTGTCATTCTGTAATTACTACTTTTCACTTTTCATCACAAAAAATCAAAAGCGCTATATTAATACTTCTGTCAAAGGTACACATTTTACATCTAATATTGTTTGTCGACATGAATCCATGAGCCATTTACTTGACCTCTCTTTGTCTCTAGAGTCCTCACATTTGCATGAGTTATTACAAGTGGTGCAGACTTAGCACAGGAGGCAGCAGCTAGCACCAGTCAATCCTGGCTCGCAGCAGCCACTGAGCTGCAGCAATGCTAAGGCTGAAGGCTGCACAGCCTCTGAGTGAATCGCTTTGTTCTTTACTTTGATCAGGCCTTCTTTACATGGTGTTGACAGACCTTTTTCATCGGCTTTGATGGTCTTTTGTACGGCTGACTTTCATGCAAAGGAGCAAATACTGAGACGTACACTTTCCCTATGACAAGCAAATCCTGCTGCTGTAATTTTTACCTGTAGGGGTTGGTTTGTAAGTGCCACATACTGATTGTCCTCAAAATAACCTAAATACCATTCATACATTTTGCTAAAGCAACTGATTTCTTAAATGGTTAAGTCATACATTTGAAAAAAAAAACACTGTAGATTTTCCTGGGTCTGTTGCTTATGATGAGATTACTAAATTTTAATTTAAAAATTTCGGTCATCACCTACGTGATAAACTGTATGGTTGCTACATCACAAGCACTACTATGTTCTGTTGTTCTCAATGCATATTATTTAATGGGTCAAAGGTCATTTTTATTTATTCCTTAATAAAATATAATTAACGAAAAGTTATGGTAGTCTGTAGACGTCCATTACAACTATTCGCATTTTAAATCAAATTTTGTTTTATACTTGTTGTCCATTTAGTTGTCACTAATCAGTTCAAGCAGCAACTCCTAGGCAGTCGTTGTTAATCACTAGTAGCTATTGTTGTGTAGTATACTTAAGACATGCCACCTTTCTTTATTTGCTTTTATGTTGGACTAGTGGAGGTTATATTTGCTGATTCCACGTGCATCTCCCTCTGCAACAGAGGATCTGAGCACACACTGAGAGCCTGCCCTTAACTATTGCTGTTGACTTCATGCTAATAAGTTCATACAAATTTTCATTTCTGAGGCTTCCAAGTGACATTTGCTTTTCTTAATTGCACAGAGATCGTTTGAAAAGGATCAGCTCTCTAAAGACTGACAAGTCTCCTCAAAGGGAGTGACCTTCATCAGCGCAGCCAATTATGGCAAATAATTCACACAAAAAATTACAGTAAACAAATTTACTTTGGAGGTGAGAGAAGAAAAGAATATAGGATTTGCTGCATGCACAAGAGGCTGCTGTCTGGCAGCTGTGGCCTGACAAGCTCGCACATCACCGCGGAATTTGCAATGCTTCTCAGCAGAGAACATGGGTCTGACTCCGCCTGTGCCTTGAGCCATCTTCCTTCTGCCTGTATTTGCATACATTTCAATGCACATACAGAGAAGGAACATGTGTTCAATGGGAACCATGGCAAAATGAATTACACAGACAGTGTTAGAGATCTAATGATATACATGCACAATGCACTCAAGCAGATGATAGAAATTGGAAAGAGCAGATGAAGACAGCAGCAGAAGAACAGCAAATCTGTGCTTTTCCTTCCTTCTGTTAGTTGGAAAAAGTTGAGGCATTCATTCAAACTATACTTCACGTTTTACAATGCATTTTAGGTTAAAAGCTGCTCATCAGCACGAGCCAAAACTGGACATGACTTAATACATATCTTTGGTTGAGTGCAAATGAGCTTTTTTATTATAACTGCTGTATATACTTATACTTGTATGTTAGCCTTCTATTATCTGACTTTTCTATACTTAATACACTTTCAACTTCATTTAAATTCTGTGAACACTGAGTTTATCTGTTCCCCAAGGCAAAGCTACAAATTGGTTGTTATGACTAGAATTAAGACATTGATTTTCAGAAAACACCCATTTTAATGCAGACCATTCTTTACATCTTTTTGGGCAAACAATATTATTTTATTAAGCTTGTTTTAGATATGTTTTCCCTCCATTTTTACTCTCACAGTTCTCTGTTTTTAAGTTGCCCTGCATCACGTACTTATCCTCAAACGTAAGGGCAGGTGTGTGATCTATTCCCAAATTGCTACAATCGTCACTAAGAAGTGAGTGAGAAAAGCACAAGTTGACTCACCCTCACTCCCTCAAGGAAAGTATCTCACCTTGAAAGGTCCCCCAGACAGCCTAGCCTAGTTTGGGGAATCATGGAGAAGAAGCTGGACTGACCACTCAATAATACTAGGCCCTTTTTTTAAAAAAAACTTTTCTTTTACCAAGAATGACCTCAACACACTTCACAAGCCTCCAGCAGGCTATTTTTTTTATGGGTTTCAATCTACAAAGTCCATAACTTTCACGTTATTTTCGAAATCCCTGATGATCGTGGTAATGACGCAAATGGAATGCTCTTGCACCATTCCTGTCATTGCCACTTCATTTCCATAATAATGTGGCACACGCTTGTGCCAAGTTCCAGATCAGCACAATGGTGCTGAAAATAGCTATTCTATGTGATTGTGCAAAAAAAGATGCAGGAGCATCATCATTTGTGCTTGTGCAGAGACATTTAAAAATCAAGCGCTTCAATTTTTAAATTAATAATTTACCATTGGTAATTGTTAACTGAATCTGTATTTGGCATTTTACTATAAAATATTACATTACTCTTTTTGGAGTGATTTACAAACGGTCAGTCAAATCAGTATTTACTCCTATAGTTGCCACAGCACATCGAATAATTCCAGAAAATGTAACAGCAAGTTTAAATATCATTAAAACAAAAACTACTGAACAAAGGATCTACATTTCAGCAAGTAGAACTTTCAAAGTAAATTACTCTCATCATTTAATACTTCCTAATTTCCTATGGATTTGCCAGTAAAACCTTCACCCATGCAACTTTTCCTACCATAAGTTATTTCTCCAGAGCATTATAACAGCATTTGTCACCTTTCTTTGGATTTACAATAATAAAGCATTCAAACAAGCCTAATCTTGCCTTGCGAAGACTTCTTTGTTCTGCGTACTAAAATGTCTTGTAATTGTGCTTGGGATGTCCAGATGGCTGGTTGATACTCCAGCTGATAGGATTATACCTTTTACCTCTCCTAGGGCCATCTGTTCCCTTTAACTCACTAAAACCCTGCAGCCTGCATTGAGTTGTCTTTATTGCATAAACCTAACAGCATTACAGGCACTTGGCATGCAAATCACTACAGTGCTGCAGGCCTCATATTGAGGGGGGGGGCGGTGGGGTTGGGGCGGGGGCGATAGAAATGCTGAACACTGAGTGGTGGTAGAGTAATTTACAAAATCAGTGACAAAAAAAGATTAAAATTTGATTCTCTACAATGCTTGAAGGTGCATCCATTGTTTTGCTTCCCCCCCCCCCACCATCAGCTGTATTCAGCAACTGTAAATAATCTGTATTTTGTAAGCTCTGAAGGATTCAATGGCAGGCTTCCACAGCAGCAGCAGCAACAGCAGCAGCAGCAGGGGGAATTAGTTCTCTTGGAAACGGTCTGTGAGTGTATATACTGCTGGTGAATATTAGATGATTGGATAATGAGGTGTTAGCAAAGAGAAGCTGCATTCAGACACATATCTGCAGTTTTCACAGAGCACTTTCTGATAAAAAATGTGTTGCTAATTCAAAGCATACTGTCTTCTTCAAGCAGAAAATATTCAGCCCTGTGTAGGTATGGAATTACATTTTATAACTGAATATCCTGCTTTAAATTGGGCCATTCATGTGTTTTTTTACATCCCACCCAGGGAGCAGTATAAGAGTGAATTTTAGTGATTCCTTCAGTTGACGGGTTATTGGCTAGAAAGTTAACAGGATGGAGTTAAATTATAATTGCAAGAAACCCTCTTATTTTCAAGCAGTTAAAATTATATAAAAAGATGTGTAACTGCAAATAGCAAGAAAGGATGATAAAAGATTTTAAAGTTCACACTACCCCATGATCTTAGATAAAGAAGGTACTTCAATTTTATTTTTGTGTAACTGGCACTTAGCTGTACGTTTTTTTACTTTTTACAATAGTTTGAGTTTTCACTTTACTACTGCTGCTACTGTTGATGGTTTCATTAGAAGACTTAGTATCAGAGTAGCAAGCATGGTTGCTTTAACCCATAATGTGACTGGTTCCATCCCTAGGGAGGACTAGGATTGGGTATAGGATTCAGCCTTTTTAATTGAGGGCCTCATTAGTGTTTGGTTGCTAGGCAAAACACACACCTACTTCAATGGATACAAAGCAGATAAACAACATGTCATAAGCCATAATGACTTTTTAATCCATTTGTATATAAAAGTGAACTCTTTGGAAAAAGTATTTATGATAGATGCACAAATTTATTTTAAGTTTGAATAAATCGTTATGGCAACAGATTTGAATGAAGATTCATTTTAATATATTAATAAGTAAATTTATCAGTTTGCATTTTTTTCAAATTCTCTCCCCTCCGCCTACCCCCAGAGGCAGTGGCTCAGGCTCGAGGTCTGGTTCCCACAGTTGCCAGCAGCCTTCTGATATCTCACCCGGGTGACCATTCTTCATGCATGAGCTCAGACAGGGAATGTTATCAGGCTATTTGACCATAGGGGCATCACACAAATTGGCATTTTCCAGAAGAGGTTACTGGAAAGGAAACAACAGCAGGGCAAAACAAATGATTTTTACCATTTCCTAGCCTGGTAACATTTAGACCAACCGAGGTTTTCACCGCCTGCCCTGGCTAAGGTCGGCTAATTCAATACAGACCAATGCAACCTAGGACCTTTCTAGTCTGCATTACTCAGTTGTAAACAATTTTACAACACCAAGTTATAGTCCAGCAATTTTATTTTAAATTCACAAGCTTTCGGAGATTTTCTCCTTCCTCAGGCAAATGACTATGCATTACTCAGAGCAAGGTTGGGCATTTACCCATTGACCTCTCAGGGGAATCCATGATTTTCCATATTAAGCTTTGGTTGTTATCAACTGAAACATCACACATCATTATCTCCAATGTTTCATTATAGTTGGCAAACTTGTTTATTAAAATCAAATGTCTTAGGTGAGTCTGGAATGAACATAACATTTGGTGTTTTTCCAAAGAACATTATTCACTTTTTCATTGGACTTAAATTGAGATGTAAGTCTGCTTTATTTTTTCAATGCTTTTTGCTCTCCCAAAAACCACAACCCTTATCAAATGAGGCGAATAAGTGCATTTTTCCCCAATCTGACATGACTTCCTGTTACTTTGCAGTTCCCATCTAATGCACTGTGACTGGAGCAGGCAAAGATTCATTTTTAGTCCATTGTATTCCAGATTTCAGCAATTCTCTGGATTCAAAGTCACTTTTCCCCTAGTTTTCTCCGCACCCTACCTTCCCTTTGCAGGTGAACCAGGCAGTCAGTCAGTCATATATAATCGGTTGGAAGAAAAACATTTTGCGTGCTGTTTTTCTCGTATGCAAACCCCACAGTTTTCATCTGCAACAGCAGGGCCCAGCAACAGGAAACTGACCTCACAGTAAATTCTTTACAGATTTGATCATGTTTTTTTACCATCACTGTAACTTACAAATCCAACCTGCCAGTGGAGTTCTGTGTTGCTGACCACGGCAAGGCAGTTGCCAGAAATAAATAAAAGCAATGGTGGAAAGCTGCTAGCAAAAGAAAAGAAATAGAATAAAGTGATCTATTCCAAAGAAACTGATGATGATGTGGTTTTACTGGAAAAGTATATGGTAATAAGAATGAAATTGTGGAAAAAGTGAAGTAAATAGAGTCGAGATGAAGTAAAATGATAGTGTTGACTAACTTGTTCAGAAATATTTTTTGGCCAGTGGTGTATAAAATGTATTTGAACGGAAATGTAACTTGAAGATTGTGTCACTGAAAGAACAGAAACGTAAAATGCAATGAAAAAAAAGCTTCTGCAAATCATAATGCGCAATGTAAAATGTGTGTGCCTACCATTTTCCAGATAAGAAGGAGCCGTACCTTCTGAAGGGTCAAGGCGTCGAGCCCGCCTTCCATGCTTAGAATTGTTGTGTACAAACATGTTGTCTGAGACAGCCAGCACATGGCCGTCGACATTAACTGTTGTCGATATAACAACCTGGGAATAAAGAACACATTAGTTAGGGGATAGTTACAGTATTGTGCAAAAAGTCTGCAAAGTGCTGACACCTTAATGAGCTGAAAAGAAATACAAGGGCCTTATTTTACAGTTAAATTAAACTGTCTTTGCTGAGAGTGTGGAGTGGTGCCAGACTGAAGATGCTCCTTTCAAGAACAGTTTATGTAGTCGCTATAAATACCTGTCATTCATGCAGCCTCTGTAAAAGCTTTCTCTTATAATTGTGTCTCTTAAAAGCCCGCCACACTAATTACAATTTAATCTGCCTATTATGTTAACAAATGAATGCAATTCATGGGAATATTCTACTCACCATTATCAGGCCCTAAAACACCCCTCAAGCTACTCATTTAAATAGTTGCTGTTTTCATTGATCTATTGATATATTGATTAACTAGTTTATCTAATTAGAATTACCTCACTTGAGAATGGGTTCACATGAAAGGAGGCAAGGATTCTGAAATTACCACAAACTCTTTAATAAATCAGTAGGCTTTCCTGCTTTCTCTTGGTAAATTATCCCAGGTCAATTTTCCACTTGCATTTAATCACTAATAATGAACTTTTTTGCATCTGAAAAGAAAGAGCTGAATATGAATAGTGAAAGTGTTTTCAATCAGTGAAAAATAAGCCCTTCTCAAGTTCATTTTGATGGTGATTGACCCTGGTATGTCAATGGAATTTCCTCTTTTGAGTGAAAGAGTTTCATTCTGCGTCCAGGTTCAGGGACTGGCCATAGGATAAATGATGGATAGAGACTTCTCTGACTTCCAGCTGCTTCTTGGTAGTAAGTGGAAGGGAAAGCACACAAAATGCATGACCCCGCTTTAAATGTTAGAATGTGCTTCTGTGAAATTTATTTTGGAAATTCCATCACTTACTTTAAAGTTCACAATGAAACTGAAAGTAACAGTTTTCGGAAATGATTATTTGCCTGCAGAGTCTGCCTTAATGTAACCGCCTATTTTAATCAATATCCTAAATTCATAATGCAAAGAACTGTGCAACCACAATAACATGCCTTTTTTTAAATATATAAAATAAAGGTTCAAATGTGTTCCTAACAGTGGAAGTGCCAAGCGTTGTGTAAGTAAGAACATCCAGTTCTAACCACCTAAATGTGATGAGCTCCAAAATTTGAATCACTACACTCAAGCAACAAAGCATGGACATTGTGTCAGGGTCAAACTCTCTAACCTGGGGTTGGCGTGGAGCAAGCCCTGGAATGTTCCGACTTTGGAGTGTAAATAATGCTAGCATTATTGGATGGAGTTGCCACTGACAGAAGTTATGTAAATCAATTTGCACAAACAGTTTTCTGTATTTGTGATTCTTGGAAAGTTTAAGAAAATCCTTTATTATTCATGGATTTAGTTCAGATATAAAACGCCACCTCTCTTGATCTTACCAACGTGCTGCTGATGCCTTCATTGTTTTAGCTGAATAGTATTTGCTGCATTACCAGATAATCAAACAACTGTATAGTAATAATGTTACCCCAAAACGGCATTCATTGTGCCAATCAATGATCCAAATGCATAACTATTAAAAACACAAAAAAAAAGCATGCCCGTATATTCAAAGCTTCTTTTTTCTATATTATATAATAATTCAGTATAATTATGTTGAATCAGAATAGAAGCTATGGCTTTTTGGTAGCAATTCATATCTTATAGTATTAAAAAGTGATTGGTTTGCAGGATATGAAAGCCAGACCAGAGTGTCAAATCACAGCCATCTTTGATTTGTCATTTTATGTAGGTCATTTACCGAGAAAAAGTGTGCAGTTCAGCACAAAACAAAGAATGCGATGTTCCTTCATGCTCCTGCAGTGCACCTCAAGAAAGGTGCTGAGGCAGTGAAATTGGCAAAATGATTGTCTAGGGTCTGACACCCAGTTAAGACCAGTTAAACCTTCTGAGAAGCAGGGAGATTAGCTGAAGAGACCCAAGAAAGTCCTTCTAGTGACTAGTGGCTCCACTGTCGACCACAAGATCACCGGTGACTGATGCTTCTTTTAGTCATCAGTGGGACAAAGAGGACATTTCCACTCATTCTAGGTTTGACCTTCTGCTCCACATCAATGGATCAATATCACCAATGCCATGTATCTGAGATGCATGAAAAATGGAAACACTACTGCATTTTTGCAGTGAGAATTTTTATCCTGTTATAAAATTCTTCAGCCTAGTCATTTTAGCTAATACATTTGGTTATACTTTAAGGTGGCACAAACGTGTCTCCTTGTATAGTTAACCACAGATATCTTTCTCAAAACCATAATCAGATAGCATGATTCATAACTTACTACTGCTGATTCTGAACAAATACTCGACACCACCATATTTAGTAGCCTATTGACAATGCAGTTAAAACTTTCTACTTTCATGTAAATCATGTTAACCATGCTGCTTTTTGCAATATATTACATTAGTCCTCAAATGAGATAAATAAAAGCTGAAATTTGTTTTAAAAATTGAAAATGTGCTTATCCGAACATCATTTTCACTAAATAATTGCCTTTTCCTGTGAGAAATGTAGAAATTTGTGTTAGGTACAAAGCATCTGTCCCCTTATTTTGTAACTATTCCATAGCACAGAAGAAAACAATACACAGACTCCTGCTAGCCAGTTAAATGAACAAATTGTTTAAATATATAGGGAAAAAACTGCTGCAGTACTATTCCCCAAGAAACCCCGACTGACTGTAAGACAATCTGCAAACTATTCTATATTACAAAATGAAATTCTATAAAGTAGTATCGCTTGAGTTTAAATAAAGGTATTACTGTCCAAGACTTAGCACTTGGGCATAAAGTCAAATTTCAATAAAGTACTTTTCTTACTATATAAGTTTTTTTTGGTTCTAGAGTCATTCATTGAACAATACATTTTTTTAATAAGTCTTTATTTTCTTTTAGTACCTTTGTAAAAGGACTCACTGTTATAATTATACTATTAAGAACAATCAAAGATATGTGTATGCATCAAACAGAGATGCATGTTCATGGTGTTTTTAGTTTGAAAATTAATTAGGAATTGATTTAATCAAATGCCAATAATTTGAAGAATTGAGTTTACTGTTTTGATTTCTTTTTTAGTAAACACTTTTCACAAAGATACTAATATGTGTATTTTAAATTGAACAGGCATTATTACTAAAGCACTGCACCTGATGGATTTATATTAAATATTTTTGTTTTAAATTTAGAACGAACAAATTGTTTCAAACTTTTTTTTTATATGAGGTGGCCCAATGGTACAGCAGGTTCATGCACGAACATATGCTGTTACAGAGTTATAGGATGCGGGTTTGTGCCTGTGATTCTCCACACAGAGTTTCTGGTCTCTGCTGGGTTGTTTGGGAGGTGCTAAGTGGAGGTAAGGAAAATCGGCAGGTGTGTTAACCCGGGCCACTCTCCTGTACCTTCTTATAGCTGATTACACACAGTCATTGCCTTGCCAGAGCCCTGCGAGCAGGTCACTTGTCCAACCTTTCAGTCAGGAAATAGTGCATGGCATGGGGCGGTCTAAAGAGGGGAGAAAATAAATAAATAAATGTGTGCAAAAAATATGTAAATAGCCTGTTTTATACCAGACAGATATCCCCCCCAATAAATCCCCCAAAATTAAGAGTCCATTACAAAGTACGTTTTTTATTCTAATTTGTTTGTAATTACCTGGAACCTGCGCATGTCTCTCGGATTTCCTGCATTCTTCAAGCAGTTCTGATTGCACTTGAGGAAAAACTTTAAGAAGAATCTAAAATTAAATATAGAACACAAAAATATTAAAAATACATGAGAAGAATAAGCAAATAGCTGCTTTGAGTGATGGATGAATAAATAAGATCATCATAAAGAACAAAAGGCTTGCATTAATATGTGTGGCTCACATATTTTGCTGCCTTTGTATTACACCTTTTATTATTCATTATATATCGTTCACAGTTTCCCTTGCATGCACATCTGCCATCAACATAAGTCACTTGATATTCCACCCACCAATTTTTACTAACAACTACTCTGCAATTAAGGCAGGCAAAGTCAATACCCAGGTAAATTACACACACCTGCGGCCATGCTTCATTTTAACTACATCAGAATAGGACCTAACAAGGTGAGAGCATACAGCAAAGTTATGGGCCTGTCAAGCAATTAGGTTTCACTTCGGGGACATACGCACAGGGCAATTATGCTGCACATTACAACCTGGCTAATCTTCTGAACAAATGTCATCTGTGAGAGACTGGGTGAAGACAGTTCATCTGCAAATGTTCCTCCTCTTTAACTGCCATCTTTTACATATAACAACATAAATGAATCTTTTATGCAATCTGAAATATTTTGATGGCCTCTTGAAGGATTTTTTAAAAATTGTTTACCTTTAGAGTACCAGAGATGGCAAACTACATATGGTTTAAAACTCGTAAATGAATTTCCTAATATTCTATAACATATTGCTCTTAATTTGTCAATACCTGCATAAGATCACTAATAAAGCACATGAACCAAATTTTCTCTGCAGCAGTAGTGACCACCACTGTACCATGTCATCACCAAAATTTATAAGTGATCACGGCCTTTCCGTTGTTGGATGCTAACTTTTTATATATTTTCACACAATCTAGCAATACTGAAATATAGCAAAGCATTTCCTATTTGGGAGAAGCCTGGGCAAAACAATACGGTTATCCTTTAATTGCAACCTGCCCCAGTAATGACAACATTTACTTGTGGAACTGATACATTTTTCTCTGAATTGTATCCTGCATTGAATCAGCACCAAGAGTGCTTGTAACTTTTTGATCTGAAACTGTCAGGCAAGAATGTAGTAAGGCAGCTTGGGCATAAGGTGCTGGTCTCTTAGTGGGTATTGGCTGTACCAGGCCATGCACAAGGAAGTCAAAAGGCATTTCTAGTCATTTGCTCTCTTACCCTTCATACAGCAACTTCATAGGGGATATCTGACAGCCTGCATGAATTTGTGTTTTCAGCCACCAGTGCTCAAAGGATGTCTGTGCTTGCATTGAAAGCAAAAAAAAAATCTTTTTGTGTGGCAGAAAATCTTTGACTTCAGCACCAATAAACTCTTTATTACTGCCAAACACAGATTTGCTGATCACAGAGAGGTGATAAAAATCCTGTGTTGTCATTAGTGCATTATGCTTAATTGTGTACAGTATGTTTAAGGTTGCATCGGTTGGCCCATTATCAAAATGACCATTATGTACACTAATTCTCTGACCCTGTGTTTATTTCCCTAAAGAGTCATAATCTTTCACAGTAGGTTTTAGAGTAAATCAAGCTTGAAATATGGGCTTTATTTACTTCTGCTTCTCTCCGGCTCTAGTTCAAACTGATCTGCTGCCCCTGCAAAACAATGCCACCCACCAATATGGGACTGGAAATGGGTGTAATGTGAGGTCTTTGAATTGTTTTTTGTTTTATTGGCCAATATACCTCATTTGGAAATCTCCTCTCTAATCCTCAATAAATTCAATTGTTTCTTACAACATGCCAAATTGGAATTTCTACTTTCTTGAGCACTTATGTATTGCAGTTTATTCAGCGTCAACATAGTGTTCATGAACACCCAACTTTGCATTCGTGCTATTGACATGATCATTATGGCAGAGATATTAAATATTTAATTGAGGATAGAAAAGACAATCAAATATGGAATTTAAATATTTACCAAGTAGGAGCATGATTTCATAGAAGAGTAATACACATTAGATGTTTTTACTAAAAGATCGTCCACAGATGTTGTAGTTGCCACGAACAGCTTATATTCTTGTATGGGTCACTGTTTACACAAATACTATCCCATAATTCCTCAATATACCAATATGGCTTAAACTTGTGTATGAGTCATGTTAATGATACAAATAACACTAATTCACAAAAGCTAACAGTTTGGTCTTTCCATGTCATTTTCACAGCCACTTCAATTGATGCATGTTTGAACTATGAATTGGTTCATTTATTTTTACTTTTATGAAGTTGATTAGCAAGAGCTCTTTTCTTATCTGATGAAAATCATTTTAATTGTAGTGTTAGACTCAAGTGTAATATCCATTACATTATGTGCTGTTTAAATTCTACATGGGTATTGTGTAAATTGCTCCTTTGTGAGTGTGGAAGCAATTATTACTAAACAGCACTCTTAAATGGCTACAGAACTTTGTGGTGTTGTTCAGACTATCAGAAACAAAGCAGCCTGTTTAATTGTAATTTAATGGAATATCAACGAGTCTACGGCATTAGATGCTGGCAAACGAGAGCAGGAGAGAAAAATTAACTGCAATTATGTTTGATTAAAGCTATCCTTCTCAATAATCAGCTATCCTGACAGGCCATGAGACTCTGGTGGGTTTCAGGATGGCAAAAGGTGTTGAGCAATATTAGGGCCAATAAAGGAGATATTAGCATAGCTAATTACAGCAGCACAAAACCTGTAAAAGGGACCTCTGTGTATTGTAATGTGTGAAATAATTGGCTGAGTCCGTTATCAATTACATGAGGAATGAATTTGGTTTGTCACTGAAAAGCTGATGAGATGCATTTCATTTGACACTGCCCCTCTCCCCAATGTTTTGTTGTAACTAAGGACTTATCAGCTTTTATCAAAAGCTGCAACTTTCCAGTGGCCAAATCGTTGATAAAATTATCTTGCCAGCAAGTGTTAGGTAATTAATACAACTCATTCTCACTGCCTTGCTTGCTACTGCTGCTTTTTGCCTAACTAAAGCCACTAATCATGTAATAATGATTTCTTTCCCTCTGGTCAAAGGAGAAATAGATTAGCTCTTTAGAAATGCAGCTGGCTTGATGTTTAAACTGTTTGTGCTCCATGGCACTAGTAATTGAGGAAAAAAAAGTCAAAATTTTGATCATTTAGATTTTATCACTTTTTCTCTCTCTGCACATACCTAGCAACAGTGAGAAAAAGAATATACTAGAGTCCCAATTATCTGAACAACTTGTAGATAAAGAAAGAATTAGTTCCTATAGGTGACAGTTCTAGTAATTGGAATTTAGCAACAGCTGTGTAATAATGCCATAAAACCAGTGACCTGATAGTAGTGGTAGTAGAGAGCTTACTTTCTCGCTAAGTAATAAAAGGAGATAATGCAAAAAAAGAACCACAGGTAGATCCTTATGCCAGAGGATAGAGTTATGAAGGAAAATTGAGTAACTTGGGCTCTTCAAAGTTGAAAGGAGGTGACTGGAAAGGGACTTTAGAGGTGTATACGATAGTAAATGTTACAAAAGAGGCAAATGCAAACATTCTTCAAGTTTAACCTGGACACTAGAGCATGGTACCATGCCTTTAAAGAAGAAAAAAAACAACTTGACATTCCAAAGCACTTCACAACCAATGGATTACTTTTGAAGTGCAGTCACTGTTGTTGTGTAGACAAATGAAGTAGCCAATTGGTCAACAGCAAGGTCACAATAGCAGATAATGAATGAATGATTAGATGATCAGTTTTTGATGGTGGTGGTTGAGGAGGGAATGTTTGCCAGGACACTGGGATTACTCCCTCCTCTTCAAATACTACCACGGGAACTTTTACATCCATCTGAGCAGGCAAACAAGGATTTTGTTTACCATCTCATCTGAAAGACCACCTCTGACAATACAGTACTGAAGTGTCATCCCAGATTATGTGCCCAAATCCGTATTGAAGTTTAAAAATTATTGAAAGATGAATTTACACTAACGTCAGGACATTCTTCACACAAAGTGATTTGCACCTAGAATGGACTTCCAGGTGGAATAATGCAATCAAAAACCTTGAAGGCACTAATCAGTCTTGCATCAATCCCAGGTAAAATAATAGAATTGATTAGAAGTAAATTTTAGGATTACCTTTGTAACAGCAGCCAATACAGATTCAGGAAGGAAAGATCCTACCTGACCAACTACCGTGACTTTTTTGAGGACGTGACATTTCAAATAGACTTGGAAAGCCCTACAATGTGGTATATATAGATTTCCAAAAAAGCCTTTTGAGAAAATTCTGTATGAAAGGCTGCGACTTAAGCTTAAAGTGATAGGAATGGATAAGAAATTTACTGAGGATAGGAAGCAGTTGATACTTGTTAGGAGACTGATGTCAGGGTGGTAGGAAACATTGAATGGAGTGCCCCAGGAATTGGTGTTTGGATTAGTTTCTAATTTACATTAATCACTTAGATGCAGGAGCTTAATGCAAACTGACCAAATTCGCAGATGATACCGAACTAGGAGGGGCAGTTGAATTTGAGGAGGCAGTCCAGGAGATACAAAGTGGGTTAGATAAAATATGCAAGTGAACAGAACAGATGAAATTGAATACAGACAAGTGTGAAGTACTTCATATAGAAAGATAAAATTGGAAGTACAAGTACTCCATGAATGTTATCGAAATAGCTAAGGGTGAAGTTGAAAATAAATTAGGGGTAATAGCAGATTTGTCTATTCACTGCAGAGCAGCAACCAACTAAGGAAATAGAATGCTGATCTATATAGCCAAAACAGGAGAGTACAAGTCAAAGAACTGCTGCTTAAACTGTATAATGCTCTAGTCAAATCCCACCTTCAGTCCTGTGTCCATTTTATAAAGGAAACATTCAAGCCCTACAGGCAGTGCAGAGAAGAACACAAGACTGATCACTAGCATCAGAGTCATGAGGAAGAAACTTGGGCTTTTCAGCCTAGAGAAGAGGCGATTGAGAGATGACCTTATTGAGACATGTAAAAAGTTTCGTAAAGGTAAATCCAAAAATATTTATTACAATGACAAGATGGCACAGATTCAAACTAGTGAAAGGCAAATTTAGGACTATGTCAGGAAGTTATTCTTCACATGACAGACTGATCATTCCATAGAATAAACTTCTGGAAAGGGCAGTGGAAGCAAGAACCCAGGAATAATTTAAGAATCCATTGGCTACTCTGATGGGGAATTATAGTTTTATTTTTCTCTAAATGGATGAGATAAAATGGCCTTCCTCTTCTGTGTGTATTATATTATATTGTGAAGAGACTGTTGAGTGCCATGATGGTGGATTGCAGGTTTTCTAGATGGGTGGGCTAAGATGGACCAAACGACCTTCCTGATCCATATTTATGTTGTGCTCTTGTGAGATTTGAGTCTTAGGTCTACGTATCACTCTGGTTTGCCTACTGCTTTGAGCAAAAGTTACATCCGTTCTCGGGCAAGCAATACTGCGGCAGGTTGCCCCACCTTAAGCTAGTTGGAAAAACTGACATTTTCAGCTCCCCGCTGCAGGCACATTTCGTGTCAGTTGACTGCTAAGCAGCAATGAGGGTTGTCAGAAAGAACTTCCATTTATATAATGCCTCATCACATCTCTCGGGAATATTCCAAAGCACTTCACATACAATGAATTGCACATAGCAAGGTCCCACAAACAGCAGTGAGAGGAATTACTATTTTTGGTGATGTTGGTTGAGGAAATAATATTAGCCAGGACACCGGAACTCCCTGCGTTTCTCTGAATAGTCATGGGTTCTTTAACATCCACTTGAACCACCTGAACAGGCAAACAATGGCTCAGCTTAACATCTCATCTGGAAGAAAACCCCTCCAATATTGCAGCAGTCCCTCAGCACTACACTGAAGTATCAGATTACATTATGCCCTAAAGTCCTAGAATGGGGCTTGAACCCACAACCTTCTGATGTAGAACTGAGAGTGTTGCCATCTGAGCCAAGCTGACATTAGGACTAACAGTGTAGTCACTCAACTGTTCCAACTCCCCCGACTCGCAGGGACTTTGTGGCCGCAAATGACCTCAACTGGGAAATAAAGGGAGAAAACAAGAGGATCAAAAACAACAAAATGTAAAAGGGAATTAAATTCTATTGGATAATATAAGGAATAATATATACCAGAATAAATGTACCAGGATATAAATCACAAAATTGCCTTTGAAGAAAAACATGAGAATACAGGATCTGCCATGTGATACCTTTGAGTTTAACATCACAATCAGCTATGTCACACCACCTCAACTTTGCAATTATGCAACACATAATTGTAAGGAAAGAAACTTTTTTTTCCAAATAATAATCTGTATATTATACATAACATATATACGTGGACTAAGATTCAAGCTGCAATTAAATCTAACAGGTCTACTGAGTTTCACGACATTATTAGAACCTCTCCATTCAATTAGAGTCCAATGGGGTCGCTTTTAACTTGCCAAAACAATGTTAACGGCCTCAAAATGGGGTCAGCAGACTTCCCGCCCCATTAACATTGATGATTGGCTCGCTGTTACGTTCAGAGGGCCCTACCGCTGGGTGGCCAAAGCGCCTACCTGTTTCAAGAAGTAGGTCCCTTTCAATATGCAAATTGGGGTCTTATGACGTGCATAAGACCCTGATTGCCATTTTAGGATAGAACTGATTGGAACATGCACCATGCACTCTCCGGCCAATTTCAATGATGATAGAGCTGAAAGACCCTGAAAAGTTAAGTTTTAAATTATTTTTGTGGGGCCAAGACGAGCAGGAGGGCCCCACAAAAATAACCTGGGTCACAACTGCCCTGGGCTCCCCCCTCCCCTGTATTTGCAATCCGACCCACCCCCC
>NC_090345.1:29100450-29107950 GCF_035084215.1 Heptranchias perlo
AGACATTACGCTTCTTTCCAAAAAGTTAAGAAACAGCTAAATACAAATTAAACACAGAAACAAACTGTTGGCGATGGAATTTAGAATATTTTCACATGCTGCAAAGCACAGAATTATTAAAACGCACAGTCAAAGCAGCTGGATGTACTGTGAATATATAGATGACATAAAGTATGCCTGAGAAGTGACAGCAGAGAAAATGTAAAGAGAAAAGTGTTTCCAAAGGAGCCATACAGCTGATAGATGTTGTGAGGTTAACTGACACCAGTACTTTGGCTTGTCTCCCTCGAACACAAGTTTCAAAGAGTGAGATCTACAAATAATAAGAATCCACACAGACCAGTCATGTTAGCATCCTCAAAACATCTCCTTCCTCCATGGAGAGAACACCAAGATGTCAGCTCAATTTTTGTCAAAGTTCTGACACATAAATAGACAAACAGCCTCCTGTGTTCTGGCTAATTTGCAGAAACATGACTGCGGCCCTACGCCTGTTACTGTTTAGGCAGGGAAGAAGGTAAGGATGCAATAATTATTTTAAATCATCTAAACCAAAGTGTTAAGGACCTGTGACTTTTTTTTATGCTAAGTAAGGCTTAATAATTTGTGCAACTTAGCTGATTAGCATTTTATTTGTAGTTCTGATCAGTACCACTAGAGGGCTTCTTATTCTTGATTTTAACATATTTTGGTCTTCAAAATTTGACAAATTTGATCTCCTGCATCAACTGAGATCAATAAATTGTTAGAGAATTATGTCCATTTTGCACAGTTCTATATAAACTTACAATTTAATATTCAATACAACAGCAGAGTTAAGATGTAAATATAGAACTTTTAGATCTATTGCAAGTACATATTAAAAATACAGTAAGCTACCTTTATAAATGTAAAGCTGTTGACTACAAGTGCCAGTTGCATAGCACAAGTAATAGAGTTAAACATGTAGTCATGCTGTCATTAGCTTTATGTTCAAAGTTTAGAGCAAATTTACTACAGATGGACAACAAGAGAAAAAAATCTGATTTTTTGAAACTTTTTGACTCTCCAGATTGCTGATTAAAAATTAATGTACATCAACTCACTAAGTCAGACACTGGGGTTTTGTAAAAGCAGAATGCAACAACAGCAGCTGTCGGAAAATTCCACTACACTTTGATAACTGTTATAAAATCCTTTAATGACCCATCGCACTGCTGTAATCAGATGTCTCATTTATTTTATTCTTGCATTTTCTGTCATAAAATATGTGTTGGATTTTAGAAATGTCACCGTTATAAATTTAGTTAGAAAATAAAGAAACTGTGTATGGGAAAAATCAATGCAAATTTATGCTTGACCACATTAGTAGTAAATGGCTCCTCTATTGGTAGTATATAACAATTTGCTAGTAATAGTTTGTGTATACAAATGCAAGTAACTTAAAAGTTAAGATAACTATTATTTTAGATGTAAAAAGGGGAAAATTAGGCTCAAAGGGTATGTGTCCAATCTAAAGTGGTTAAAAGACAACAAAGACTACAATGGCTCCTCCTTTAATCCCTACCCTGGTCTGTGCTGAGTTAGTTAATCTCTGCTGAGGCAAAGGAGGCCCTACAATTGGACTTAGTGTCTTTGGAGTTGGGAGAGAATGTTCTCTGTCTTAATCACTACCTGGCAACCCTAGCTATTGGGTGGCTAACCGTGGCTATTGATAGAGGACAGGATTGGGCTCAATCTAGGAGACACCCCATGGTAAAATAGCCCGCCAACACTCACTCGGTTTATAAATGAGGCATGGCAACTTTAGTGAATAGTTGAAGGGCTGCCAACCCCCATGGATCTGTAAGGATGATAGTGATAGACTTTAAGAGGACATAGACAGGCTGGTGAAATGGGTGGACTCGTGGCAGATGAAATTTAACGTAGAAAAGTGTGAAGTGATACATATTGGTAGGAAGAACAAGGAGAGGCAACATAAACTAAAGGGTACAATTCTAAAAGAGGTGCAGGAACAGAGAGATCTGGGGGTATATGTGCACAAATTGTTGAAGGTGGCAAGACAGGTTGAGAAAGCGGTTAAAAAAGCATTTGGGATTCTGGGCTTTATAAAGAGTACAAAAGCAAAAAGGTTATGATGAACCTTTATAAAACACTGGTTCGGCCACAACTGGAGTATTGTTTTCAGTTCTGGGCACTGCACTTTAGGAAAGATGTGAAGGCCTTAGAGCGTGCAGAAGAAATTTACTAGAATGGTTCCAGGGATGAGAGACTTCAGTTACGGGGATAGACTGGAGAAGCTGGGGTTGTTCTTCTTGGAACGGAGAAGGTTGAGAGGAGATTTGATAGAGGTATTCAAAATCATGAAGGGTCTAGACAGAGTAGATAGAGAGAAACTGTTCCCATTGGTGGAAAGGTCAAGAATCAGAGGACATAGATTTAAAGTGATTGGCAAAAGAACCAAAAGCGCCATGAGGAAAAACTTTTTCACACAGCGAGTGGTTATGATCTGGAATGCACTGCCTGAGGGGGTGGTGGAGGCAGATTCAATTGTGGCTTTCAAAAAGGAATTGGATAAGTACTTGAAGGGAAAAAAATTGCAGGGCTACGGGGAGTGGGACTAGCTGGATTGCTCTTGCAGAGAGCTGGCACGGACTCGATGGGCTGAATGGCCTCCTTCTGTGCTGTAACCATTCCATGATTCTATGACCTGCACTCGAGCATGAATCACTACCTTCAGAAAAAACAAAGGGGGCAATTGAGATTTAGCAAGAGAAATTTTGTTTCAATTCGCATGTTATTGCAGTTGACAGCTGCTGACTTATAAACTTAAATTTACCTCACAGACTGTAAAATAGCACCTTTACAAAAATGCGTTTTGAGAAAAAAATTATTGTTGAAACTTTCCTAGGCTTAGAATGTAATTGTTATGTAAAGTACATTTTGCTATAGATTTAACTCTTATCTTTTTCAAATCTGTTCTGGGGTATGTGATCTTAGCCACGGGAGCAGTTGGGCACTGCAAATGGCCTCAGTGCCCCTGGGTTAGGAAGGAGTAAAAAAAAAGCAGACAGGCTTTCCACTCCTAATCACTATCCAGTGATGCCTGCTGAAAAAAGTATACATGTGTAGGACAGTATCTGGTCTGGCCAGAGTTACCTTCCATGATTGAGTAAACTGCTAACGTTCCATTTCTAGGCTCATACATGGAGAATAGCCACTTTCATGAGGGACTAGAGAACTGCCAGTACTTGTAGAACTGTACGCAGGCAAGAATCAGCATCTTCAGAAGATGAGCGAGAATTGGGGAAAAAAAAGTTATGCTCTTTAGTTTTACTGTTTTGGGGCAGAATTGTTTTATCATTAAGTTAAGAGTTGAAAGTATTGGAGAATTAAACAGTTTTCCTACATTTGGAACCCTATATCAATATTAAACACCCTTAGGCCAGGTAAAGCACAGGACAGATGCAAAGTAAAGCTCCCTCTACTCTGTACCAACTTCAACTCTGAGGAGCACCTCCTACTGCATTGTGTGAACCAACAACAACCATCCCTTATGGGTGCGATTGTCAACTTAGTGCTAATTTGTTGACACATACCTTCTATGAAAGAAATGAGATTCCCAAACTGATTACCTCGATGACATTTACAGCTAGCAAACTGAGGAGACCTTCATCCCATCAGTCTAGGCTGGATTCATAGAAGTCATAGAGTCATACAGCACGGATAGAGGCCCTTCGGCCCATCGTGTCCACGCCGGCCATCAGCCCTGTCTACTCTAATCCCATATTCCAGCATTTGGTCCGTAGCCTTGTATGCTATGGCATTTCAAGTGCTCATCCAAATGCTTCTTGAATGTTGTGAGGGTTCCTGCCTCCACAACCCTTTCAGGCAGTGAGTTCCAGACTCCAACCACCCTCTGGGTGAAAAAGTTCTTTCTCAAATCCCCTCTAAACCTCCCGCCTTTTACCTTGAATCTATGTCCCCTTGTTATAGAACCCTCAACGAAGGGAAAAAGCTCCTTAGTATCCATCCTATCTGTGCCCCTCATAATTTTGTACACCTCAATCATGTCCCCCCTCAGCCTCCTCTGCTCCAAGGAAAACAAACCCAATCTTCCCAGTCTCTCTTCATAGCTGAAGCGCTCCAGCCCTGGTAACATCCTGGTGAATCTCCTCTGCACCCTCTCCAAAGCGATCACATCCTTCCTGTAGTGTGGCGACCAGAACTGCACACAGTACTCCAGCTGTGGCCTAACCAGTGTTTTATACAGCTCCATCATAACCTCCTTGCTCTTATATTCTATGCCTCGGCTAATAAAGGCAAGTATCCCATATGCCTTCTTTACCACCTTATCTACCTGTTCCGCCGCCTTCAGGGATCTGTGAACTTGCACACCAAGATCCCTCTGACCCTCTGTCTTGCCTAGGGTCCTCCCATTCATTGTGTATTCCCTTGCCTTGTTAGTCCCTCCAAAGTGCATCACCTCGCACTTTTCTGGGTTAAATTCCATTTGCCACTGTTCCGCCCATCTGACCAACCCATCTATATCGTCCTGCAGACTGAGGCTATCCTCCTCGCTATTTACCACCCTACCAATCTTTGTATCATCAGCGAACTTACTGATCATACCTTTTACATTCATATCCAAGTCATTAATGTAGACCACAAACAGCAAGGGACCCAGCACCGATCCCTGTGGTACCCCACTGGCCACAGGCTTCCAGTCACAAAAACAACCTTCGACCATCACCCTCTGCCTTCTGCCACTAAGCCAGTTTTGTATCCAAAGTGCCAAGGCACCCTGGATTCCATGGGCTCGTACCTTCTTGACCAGTCTCCTGTGGGGGACTTTATCGAAGGCCTTACTGAAATCCATGTATACCACATCCACTGCGTTACCCTCATCCACACGCCTAGTCATCCCCTCAAAAAATTCAATCAAATTAGTCAGACATGATCTTCCCTTGACAAAGCCATGTTGACTATCCCTGATTAATCCTTGCTTCTCCAAGTGGAGACTAATTTTGTCCCTCAGAATTTTTTCCAATAATTTTCCTACCACTGATGTTAGGCTCACTGGCCTGTAGTTCCCCGGTTTTTCCCTACTCCCCTTCTTGAATAATGGTATTCAAACCTAGGATTCAGACCATTGCTCCGCCCAGTATTCTTTCTTATAACGTTTGATGTTTTGCTTAATTACCTTTGGGGAGCAGGGAGTATTTTGCAGAATTTTCCCTCTGGAGAGTAAATGGTGGAGACCATAATAGGGTAGGTTGTACATGGTTTGTGAAAGAAGAGGGATTGATGGGCTGAATGGCCTTTTTTCATTTCATATTTTCAAATATTCTTGCATGCCTAAAATCTTATTTAGTACTGTACATTTTACATAATTGATTTTAAAAATTAATTTGATGCTAGTTTATTTTTGCTGTGTAGCCATCAGTGCAATGGTATTTTAAGAAGAGTTAGATTTTTGATTTACATTTATTTCAAACTTATTATAATCCTTGAAAGAAGGGGAGCGGGACTAATTGGATTGCTCTTTGGAAGAGCCGGCACAGGCACAATGGGCCGAATGGCCTCCTTCTGTGCTCTAAGATTCTATGATACCTTTAGAATATTGCCAAATACATTTCACAATTTTTTTATTATTTTAAAAAATAAATTTACAAGCAATAATTAGAAGCTATATGAAAAAAGTGTGACGGTGCAAGTTACACTCCAGATGTTATGGTATATCTGATATAATACAGATGATTTAAATACATTGTAAAATAAATAAAGGGCACTGGTCTCAGAGGGAGCTATTTTAGGATTTTCTTGAGAGTGGTAAGAAAAATGAGTAAAATCAGCTTGTGTACATTCCAGGTTTATTGTTATGAAGAGTCTGCCTTTCCCATGAGTAAAACCCCCCATTAATTGCTTGTGTAACAGAGGAAACTGTGTAGGTCGCACTTTAATACAGGAGCATTTATCCTGACATTCAGAGACACAGCTGCAGGTCAGGATTCTAACCAATCCTAAGAGAACAAGAGGAACTAAGATAATGAAAATTTCTTCATGTATAAAATCCCTAATCAAAAAGCTGGTGGTGTCATCTTGTAGTGCAGAGACTGCAACTTAAAATTAATATACAACAGATCCTTTGGCAAAATGAACAGGCCCCTGTTGCCTGTATGTTTCCTAGTTACAGCAGCAACACTGAGCCTAAAACAACATAATGGCTGGTACCTCTACTGTTTACCTTGAAATTGAATGCAAATCATTGGGACTGTCTCACTGCCAATTCCATTGGCTTGACAAATCATTGTAAAAAGGTGTACTAAACTAATTTAGAATCCTATGCCTGTATAGCTGATTTTATTCAATTTAGTAATTTTTCCCCCTCTTATACGTATATGTCTAAATGTGGCAGCTTCGCAGGAATGATTACAAAATTTGCTACCACAGAGTGCATGATGACCCACTTGTAGGTATTTGTCACCACTGGGAATGTGCCGAGGGATGTGCACAGCCACTTACCAACTTTCCTTAACCATACGCAAATTGCTTTGGAATAGCTATCTAAATATTTGCAAATGTATTTAGCGTCCATAAGATTTGCCAGTGATCCCAAAGTGTTTGCCTTTTGTTGTAAATTGCAATTTTACAACTTCATGCTTGTGATCTATCTCGGCAAAGCTCCACTGGCACTCTGTATTGGCCCCCACAGACAAAATATCTGATACTCCATGAGCCACCAGAGAACTCTCAATTTGTTGTTAGACGGGCTGCTACTTTGCCATCCTCAATCTGCATGGAGGAAGATTAAACATTCAATTTGTTACTTGATAGGCCACAAGGTTCACCACTTACCATACAAATGGAAAACATTACTGTCATTCCTCAACTTGCCTGCCTGAGTATTTTATTATTTGTAATATTTACTTCAGGGAAATTATGATTCATGTCATATTTATCTTCATGAAAAATGTGCATCTAAATGGAAATCACCTTTTGAATGCATGAGGATATACTGCAATACTAATATGCTTCATGAACTATAAAATTTAGTCACAGTGTATGGATATATTATACCATGACTTTAATACTCTCACATCAAGCAAATTTTCACTGTATTAAGCTGATACCTTGAGACCTGATTTCAGTTTGATAATCATCACACTTACATGATGGTACAAGTCACTGCTTGTCGATTTATGTCCCCCCTCAGCTCTTTTGCATTAATCTGGCTCTGAATAAGCTATTTGCACTTCCTCACTGCATGCAGGAAATTGAAATAAGGTGCAAATTTGTAGGTCTTAAATTTGAACAAGTACAGACAGATATTTTTCACCTGATACCACTCATTTGTTTCAAATAAATACAAGACAAAATTTTATTCAGCTGCAAGTGTCCTCAGGCAGTTCTACCAGTTACCTACTGTTATCTTTCTCCCTTCACATCTGTATTGAGTATTTTACACAGCAATTGGCTGGATAAATTGTTCTGCAATTAGCTCCTTTTTTATGTCATTGG
>NC_090345.1:29117950-29142950 GCF_035084215.1 Heptranchias perlo
AAGTGGGCATTTTTACTGTGCAGTAACTGTGGGTAAATAAATTTACACCATTTACAATATATATTTTAATTTGGAACAGCTGCAAATTCGGTACAAAATAGAATTAGCAGCTGCCGTGTAGCAGGGTATCGGGCAATCATCACTGGTCTGCTTCTGCTTTTTGCACAGTGTTTTACGAGATTGGAAGTAAATGTATGACAGGAACCCCAGTAACCTGAGACCCTGGGTCAGTAATGTATTAAAACAAAACAAGACACACATGGCTTTTGCACTATGAGAGTTCACAAAGGAATGGGAGTCAGAGACAGAAAAAGACAAAGAAGGTAGAGTTAACAGTTGTAATTATAGCTCCAGTTATGTGAGTCAATCTGTTACTGAATACAGACCTTGACAAATTACTATAAATGCCAAGCCAGAACAACACTGAAGTAATTGAGACCAGTATGAGACAATTTGCCAGTCCAGCAAGCTACATTTATACAACCCCCATTTTTTTCATCAATTTTAATGAGGCCATAGTTGGGACACTGATTTATATGTCTGTGCTCTACAGCCCAACAAGGACACACCAAGTTCTGTTAGATTCTAACACCTTAACAGTAGGTAAGTCTCATATTATTTACTTATCAAATTATACAAATAGTTATAAAAATGCTGAAAGTAGTTTAGATGCACATATGTTTTATTTAACTTTGTTTTAGAATATATTTATAAAATTAATCAAAGATAGTAATAATCTTCTATAGTTAGAAATGCAACACCTACTTTCATTTTGTCAAAGTGATAAAACTATTGGGCATACAATCAACACTCTGGAAACAATAAACAACTTAAAATTGAATGTCAATATGACTGGTTATCTGTTTATATCACACCTTATGTATAAATATGGCAAAATGTTCATTTATTAAAGTATAAGGTGGGATATAAGTCATTCCAGTGGTTATTTTTGCTCTGTTAAAGATGTAATGCTAGTCTTGCAAGGGTTATCCTATACCTATAACCTATGGATTAAACAAATCTTGTCATGTTTTGCTGGCTTCTGAATGTTCAATAGTTTAATTATTTAGACATTTTAAATGCTTTTTCAGACAAGTTAATGTGAGTATGGCAGCATTTTTTTTGCATTTGATTGATTGCTTCACATGACAAATATCATCATCAGCTTCTGATAGTACCTGTGTTAAGTTCCAGTTGATTCAGATAAAGCATCAATTGAATGGGAAAAATATTCTAATTTACTATACCCCTGCTGTTAACCTTGCTGAAATCTACTTTCACACTGCAATGAACCACGTATTATGGACCTGCCACTGTTAGATGTGAATAAAAGATTTCCCACATGGGGCAAGGTCTGTAAAATCATTTCATGTAAGAAAAAGAAAAAAAATTGAATATATACGTAATAAAAAGAGTTCATTACAGTAAAGAAATTAAGACATACTTTAGCAACTAACTCATTAGTTTGCCTTGTTTCTTACACCCACTTTTATGAATTGTTTCTCATTTTATTCTAGAATTAATGCTGATCCATGGCACAAATCAAATTTTGAAATTATGTAGCAGAGACAATAAATTTGGCCTTATGACGCTTAAAGAAGAATCCCAGGGGGAGTCATTGAGTGAATCTGCAGGGATAGAGAGGTGGCAGTCAAGCTGCTCTTTATCATGACAGATCTCCTTTACACACTAATTTTCTTGTTAAAGAAGAGGGAATAGAGTTAAATCCTAAGAAATCCTTTTACTGCTGGTTTGACTTGGCAGCTGGAAAAAAGAGGTTTCATGGATTCCAACTGTTTCCTTTGAGGCCCTATTCCCAATGAGTATCTACTACTAAGAACCAACACCTTGTCCTTCGCTCCCCTTCCCTCAACGAAAATTCAGCTCATAGAGAATACAACTACATAACTTTGTTCAGAATCAGAGCATTTTACTGCCCCAAACAGACATTTCCCCAGATTACAATTTATGTTGTATTAACTGTCAAGGGTACTTTTGAGAAATATAGATAACAATTCAGATGCAATCGATGAGGAGTGACAGTCGATTTTACAGCTTAATAGAAGACAAGAAAAAATGATTGTAGAACCAACACTTGAGGAATGTATTTGTTTTCCATAATATTCTTTATGTGAAATTTATTACTCTTTTGAATGGATGTATCTCATCCAAATAATAAGTATTAAACTGTATCATGGACTACAGTGAACAAAAAATGAATTTAAACTTGAGATCTGTTTTGCATGAGCAGAAAAAGCAGACTAGTGGTTTTACAATGCTATTCTTGAGTTTCAATTTTTTTGATTATTATTTCAGCCTTCATCTTCCCCTCCTCCTACTTGTATGTTTATTTTCGCCTGGTGCCACACCCCATTTCCTGATGAGAGGGCTGGCAGATGGCATGTTCCCAAGTCTTTGTCAATGCTACTTTAGCTGCATTTGCACTGCGCAAAACCTGTGCTGATGGCGTCTGCCACCAATGTCTGGGCCTCGCACAGCTGGCTGTGCTCTGAAAGTACTCTCGCCAGAGTTAGCATGAGTTGACTCTCCTGACTTTTCTCCCCTTCCACAGGAGATGCTTATATCTCTTCTTAGCACCTCCCCAGATTGCCTGGCTGAGATTCTGAACTCACCTTGCAGGGAACAGTGGGAACAGGACCAACACCCTACCATGTCATATTGCATCAATGTACTAATGTAGTGTGCCAACAAGGCTACCCTTCCTGTTGCGCTTCTTTTAAAGAATTTATTTTGCTTCAGGCAGATTTTTTTTTTACATTTTATTTTCAAGCATGCTTTGTTTGCATAAATGAGATAATGAGAACTGACAGAGGTCAGTTTGCATGGAGTGACCCTGTTCTTGAATTCCATGGAAATACAAAGTTTTGCCTAAGTTGTTACTTAGAGCATCTATTCACTAACATTTAAACACAAGAGATCAGCATGTGCATGCTGTTTTCAGGCATGTTTCTTGTGGAAATTACAATAAAATACTTAAGATACATTTCCTAGATTTTGGAGCAACGCTAACACTGCTGACATGCTAAATGAGGATCCATGTAGCTTGTTTGGTGTTGCTGAAAACCCTTGTCATAGTCAACAAAAAGCTTTGACATTCTGTCAAAATGTCCAGTGTAATCCTGGATTTTAAATTGCAGGATTTAATGTTTCAGTCCTTTGCTGTACTATGTGAAACTAACATGACACCTCGCAGATAAAGAAAGTCTTACATAAAGAAAGTCTCTTAAACCAACTCCAATATTAAACTTCTTTTTTCTTTCCAATCACTACACAGCCTGGGTTCTTCTTAGTAGCAGAGCAAACTCAAATCCACCAGCGTGGTCAAAAATGAAATGATGAAAGTTGCCACTGTTTAAATTTATCCATACTTCTCACTTATGACATGATTGATTTTCTTTCAGAGTGCTCAAATAAGGGATTGTCTTCCTTATCACTGTGGTACCAGCTAATGTATACAGCCTTGGCCAGTCTGGGAATGGCAAGAGGTTGACATGTGGAAGTACAACTGAAATGAATACGGATGAAATTTGAAAGTGCAATTTTCCGTCTGTCAATCACTTTTGAAAGGAACAACTTAACCACCAATCAGAAAGGTCCTTTGTGAGGTCATCTTCATTCAGGGGTACTTTTGAGAGGAAATCTAGCATTATTAAGTAACATATCATGTTTTCATAAAATAATTTCTATAAAGCAATTTTTCAGCTTGCAGTCTTTCAGTTATATGTGTCTTTATTGGTAATTGTTATTGATAACACACATCTTAGAAACAAATTAAACTGAATCAAACTTGACGATGTTACTCTATAAGCTAGAACATAATGGGATTGTTAACATTGTATCCTTCCCTCAGCTCATTTCAGAACAAAAATGTGTGGTACTTTGATATTAATAATGTATAGACACCAAAACCCATTTTGACCGTGGCTTTAAGATGCTTCAAAATACAGCCAATTAAGGTTTATTTAATTATTAAGGTTGAATAAATAACGGCGAAACATGTTAAAAATCTTTCAGTTTCAGTCAATCATAATAAAAAATTAATGAGACTGGATAGAGAGCCATAAAAACTGATAGGCTGCAATCGTGAATTATAAATTGGTATTGATTTTTTTTCTTAGCAATAACGCTCTCAGGTAATCGTATGTTGCCACATGTAAAGTGCACTTTCCTGGTTGAGACTAATATTAACTATCAAATATATATGAGATGGATGCATTTGTGACACATCAGATTTCCAAAACAAAAAGCACAATACAATCTGAGGAATAATAAGGACACAAAACATAGAATCCCAGGGAGTTTATGGGAGCAGAAAAGGATCCCACTGTGCTGTGCATTCTTAAGACACAGTTACCTTATTCTTTTCCTGTCAGTGCTTCTGTGATATGTTACCTTGTTAGCATCAGTAGGAAAAACATAAATATTTTTTATTATTTGTGAATCTCAACCTGTCTTGTTAATAGACAGGCCACACAGAGTCAAAACCATATTATATGGCACTGGGCAGAGATGATAACTCAAAAAATGTCACTTTTCAACCACTTTGCTTTATTAATTCTAAATCCTAAAAATTGCAAGGGATTTTCCTGTGTTCTGTTTAATGAAGGAGTACAGAAACAAATAGGACATTTCCCTAGGCAACCTCAGATAAAGTGGACAATTACTATTGGCATTCTACATGTAAATATTTAACACTTCACAGCTAGTTTGCACCTAAATGCCCATTAGATGTTGCTACAAGCCTGGACACCATTTCCCAACAGGGCCACATCAGCCTTCATCTGCAATGTTTATTGGATTACAACAAATACAAATCTTGTTGTCAAATGGTACTGAAAGAACCAGATTTACTGAGGGAAGTGATGTCCAGGCAAATATCTTAGTAGATGATGACAAGTAACCTGTTTGAAGTAAATTTGAACAAAAGCAATGTTTGTGATAAAACTACTCTTTGTCAGGTTAATTGATAAGCCTCTGCTGCAGTTCATTACCCTGACAGATCAGGCTTAACGATTTAGACAAAGAAGTGGATGTTTGTTAAAATATGTTAATTATACTCAAGCACGTCTACCTGCTCTAATTAATCTTTCTTTTTATTTTCTGCTGGAGCTAGAAAATATTTTCAAATGAAGTAGAAATATAGAATGCTGCATGTTGGAACATGTAGGTCTTTTCTACGATTGAGGCTGACTCCACAGCTCGTAAGTGACAAAATCAAAATGGGTTTACAGGTTTACTTCGGTAGTGAAATATAAATTGTATCAATTAATTCAATTAACCAAACCAATCATGCTATAAGTGCACTTTTGTATATAAAAATATAATTTTTAGTTTGTGTTGCCCAGCATGGGAATGCAGTCAGCAGCCCCACTGAGGACTGGGTGGCATCACATTAGTTATGCAAATGAAAACCTGTGAATTTTTTTTTTAAATCACTTGGAAGTTCTCTCCAAACTCAAGATTTCATACCTTATTTTTATTTTTGTCATTTTCTACTGTTTTATTCTTCATTGAGATATTTTTCAATTCATACTCAAAAGGAGATTAATTTTTGCATTCATAAAGTATAAAATGCAACTTTTGTGACATTACACTACATCAGGACCTCACTACAAGATGGCTGGTAATGCAGTATTCTTACGGACACATTGCAATGCCCAGCAACAGAATTTTTCACCTTTTTTTATAATCCTGTCTCTTTGATTATCTTTTTCAGTATATAGTTCTTTTTTTGCCCCAAAATGTAATAATAAAAGGTGACTGTGCATGTTCTTTTTTCAGGATTCCTTTAGTCCAATTTGGCCTAAGTGCATATTGCAGTGCTGAACCCAAGACCTCTAGCTACGACCTCTACACATGTATATTTAATGGGCCAGCAGTTGGCAAGGGTGCTGCTCTGATCAAGATTTGAAGAAGTAGCTTTGAACGCCCCTGTGTATTGCTGCATGCACAGCCCCAAGCTGCTACTACCAGATGTAGACTACTGCATCACAGTTTTAGGTAATGTCCAACACACCTTATGTTCTGGAAAAGACAAACCCACAAAAAGGGTCTAATTTGCCTAAATACAACATACCGTAGCTATGCTTCATGTCAAAACTGCTGGTAATTTGCAATAGCAGTCCCATTCTTGACGCAATTAGTTTGTAGAAACACTATTGACTGCTAATGCTGGTCTGTTCAACAGCTCTCTGTGAGTTACACACATATCTGTCTAATAGAACACTAACAACAGTAGCTCTTGATTTCTCAGGAGTACCTGTTCTCATTGACATGTCCCTTGTGCCCTTACTTCTGGGGTTACTACAGGATACAAACTGCTTTCCACCACACTAGAACATTCAAATACGACACGGCAGAAACACAAGCTTAACATTAGTGGCATTTAACTGCTTTTTTCTTCTCAAACAGGCAGGGAAAATTGCTTTCTAAATTGGTACAGTGGTCACAATGTCAATGATATCAACCCTTCAGGTTCTTTCTTGGGTACCTGACTAACTGAAGTGTTCAGACTGTTGCTTTGACTACCCTCCACCCTCAGCCCTTTGTACCGTGTCTGCAAACCACCCCAGAACCAAAAATCCTCCCTTCCTGCACTGACCTCTCTGTTCTGGAAACAATTACTCCTAGAAGGCCTGTCAATATCATTATTTTTACAAGAAATCAATACGACTCACAGAGTTAATGGGGGATTCAGGCAGCCACCGTTTACCTTCTCACTGTCAGTAGTGCAGCAGGCCGTGCTCTGGCACAGATGACAGATTCGCCCAGACACCAAGCAGACAGTAAGCAATGGGTAAAAAAGAGAAATAGGCTGCAGGCAGGCGTGGAAAACGTCAGCTCTGCAGGCATTTATGCTCTAACAAGCCAAAGATGTCAGTATCTTGTAGTGTCCAGTTAGGAACAATGCAAAATTGAGACGGTACTTGTACATGCAGCTTATTCATCAAGCTGTAATTTAACATGCATCAGTGCTGAAATGCTGTGCACTCCTAAAGCATTTACTGTGAAGAATACACGCAGACTGAAAGTATATATGCACTTCATCAACTTTATATAGTGTTCACTTCTTTCGGATAGATTTGTAATTACTGAATCATTTTCTTTGTTTTTAAAATATAATCATTATTATTACCGTCTCTACATATTAAACATATATATAAGCTTATATAGCTTATTTATATATATATATAAGCTTGTTTCTTCCAACGTAAAAGAAATAGTTAAACATTTCAGCTTCAGGATCATAAGGACTTGCGACTGCAGCTTGTCTCAAACTGTCTGCAATTCAGTATTTCTCAATGAAACTAATATGCAGTATAATTATTTAAAAATGTTGATCCCTAACCTCTTCTACATTTCCCATACTTTATACTACCACCCCCAGATGGGCCAGAAGCTGTGCCAGAAGCCCGCTTGTCAGCAGCATTGTGAACTATGTGATCATCTGGCATCGAGAGACATGTCTTCCTACTAATTTTTTCCTGACCCCACCCCTGTCCTTGTCCTATTCATCATCTACATACATGCTTGTCAGTGCTGCGAGAATGGATCAGGCACAGCATTCGCACATTCCTGGAGTTGCGAGGGTATTCAAGATTTCACGCCCGCAATATAACTTGGAAAAAAAATAAATGAGCGATCTTGAAGAACGGCCTGTAATTTCGTAAGCTCGCTGCAAACGTGTGAGAAGTAATGGGTTAAAGTAACAAATAAGACAGTGCCTGAATAGGGTCAAATATTCCTAACCAAACACTCCCTGAGCTGAAATTACCGTAATTGATGACTCCACCACATGGTGGTGAATTGAGGATACTAAAGAGGAATCTTGGAGCTTCTCGCCTACATTCAACAGATTGGAATTTGTACCAGTGCCTCACATCATTAGCTTAGTCGTTCACAGCTTTTTTGGCCCTAATGCAAACCACATGCAGAACAGGGTTGATTACTGAGGCTCATAAAAAGGCACATTCTGATTGGCTGATGCAAGATGGGAAAAAAAGGGTCTCTGAGGAAAAAACAACAAACAGATCCCATGTCTACAATGCAGAACTCAAAACATTTTTCATGCTTTGTGGTTTCACGAGAAGCAGCAAGCTGTTTAAAAAAATGCCTCGTCCAAATTGAACATTTGCTTGACATGATGGAAAAGTGAGTGCTATTTTCTGTTATATTGCCCTTATTCTACATTTACAAGAATATATTTTTTTTGCTGCTCCCAACTGATTTCACAGTGGTGAACTCCGTTTATGAATTATCTGACACATCTCCTGCAATTTTTCTGACAACAGTGCTCAGTGGAAATTTCAAGGCCCTCTCTCTGACAAGTAGAAATATCAATATTTGAATAAATTGTGGATTTTAAACTTCTCACTTCGATGCACTGGAGCAGGGAGACTGAATTTTTCTTTTACTGGGTCTAATCCCCTTGAGCCTAAAGAAAGAAATCTGTATGCAGCATTTCATTACAAGAAAGCTGCACTGAGTGACATTTGAAGCACACATCTAAGTCGAGCTGATGAAGTTTACTTCCTTCAAACAACAAATAGCAGCTTTGTATTATTTCCCCTTCTCAAGAAAAAAAAGTGAAAGCATGATGGCTAGCAAAAAAACAGAAATGTTGATTCACAAATTGACAGGTCAATCTTTAAACAAATGTGTTTCTTTGGGAAAAAGTGCAGCTTTGTTCTTTGCTGAGCATTTTTTTTGCCTGGCAGAAAAATTCCAAAGCTGATTAGAAGGAACTTGTTAGGATCCTGTCTCAGACACGCTGACTCCACATTTTAACAACCATGCAAACAAAACAACATAAAGATAACAAAACATTGTCATTACTTTTTATGTGTGCTGCGGATGTCAATCAATACCTAGCATTAAGAATATAAAAATTCCATTGTGCTGCTAAGAAATGCATTTGATTTATTCATTGGAAAAGCTAGACAATGATTAAGAGCGTTAAATTAATAACAAATATTCTGTTCCCACTAAAGATGAGAACATACAGATTAAATATTTTATTAACTACTGGCGTTTTCGCCTGATGAAAAAAATAGATAAGGAAACAAATTGTAAGCAAACATTAAAAACTATTGACAGTATGGCTTGATTGTAGGCCTCATTACCTCCTCAAGTAAACCTTCTTTGACAGCACCACTTCTACCTTTACCACCCTCAACCTCTTGTCTTATCCATCGAAGCCCCGATGATAGCCTCTTGGTTGTCTTGTTGTGCAGGATTCCCTCTATAACAGTGCAGTGGCTGCCATAGATCTGATAGTGCCACTTAACAATAGATTGGCCTATTCCTTTTTTTTCCTTGAGGTAAATAACCAACCTGCACAATTTCAGCAGCCTAAAGAACCTCAAGAGAACAGATTTTTCAGCTTGTGCCTCCTCTTTTGTTTATCCCCAAAACTCTACTGACCATAAATAATTCTTCTTTAATGGTTTTCTAAATTCTGTAAAGCCATGGAAACTGATCTGCTAAATCTGAAAAAATGCACTCTAAATGAACAATTCAATATATTTTTTTATAAATTGCTTTCTCTGTATCTTACTCTACTATTAAACAATAATATCTGGAACTTGTTTTGGTACCAACAGTATTTGCATAATTTGTTTTCTTTTCAGGCCCATTTCAAATTATATTATCTTGCACACAAAACCCAACCCATCATCTATAACTAAGGCCGACATACTCCGCCTGCTCCCTGTTTTAATTTTTAGCATGTTCTGGTGTGGCAATAATGCTCTGATGCATTTCACTCTTGACTGGATACAGTGAGATTGCTAATCAGGATTACCTGATTCAGTCAACACTAATTTCAATAAAAAGACAAAAAAATTATCATAAATATAGAGAAAGTGCTGTGGGTAGTGACAGGTGATTAAAATCTCATTCACTCGGAATCAGCCTGATTCATGGTGGTCAGATAAGGGAAGTCTTCATATCAACAGCAGATGATTATCATCTGACTCACTCTGAGTCATTTCTGATTGCACATGCACACACAAATTGGTATAAAGTAGGCTCATGAACAACAGATCATTATATCAGAGGGTGACCTCTTCAAGATGCGGCATTGTTAAAATGATTTTTCAGAAATGAGAACCATAATGCAACTAATCCTAATTTGCCAAAGCAGCAAAAACTGTAATCACTTTTTTAAAAATTTGTAATTTCAAAAAAAGACAAACCAGTCTTTTATGAAACTGATGGATCCGTGTGTAAGTGTGCCATGTGATACGACATTGAGAGGAAAATCCCAGGTTCAATCTCATGTACGTGCCGAGTTGGTGAATCTCTGCAAAAGTATTGGTTAAACATTACACCTGGTCTTATCATTCCTGGGCTACAGAGAGGAAAATCAACCAGAGCTCTCACCGCTGATTATTATTGATAAGACAGAATTAGGGCCCCATGGTCAAATAGCCCATCAATACTTTCTGTCCAAGCTCACAAGTGAAGAATGCCCACTTGGATGAGGTACCAGATAGCCACTGGTGTCCATGGAGCCACATCCCAAGAAGAGTCAGAGTCTTCAGAAGAAGGGGAGCAAGGAGAAAAATTCAAGGGTAATAGGAGCAAATAAAAGTTTCTGAAAGTTTAAGGAAATTCTATGTGTTGAAAGTGTGGTCTTAATGCCCTCAACTATATCACAATTTCCCAAATGTTAATTTTCCAATCTCAGTTGCACCATCAAAAGAAATGACTGAACAGAGGGGTTGAAATAAAGTAAGGATTGGGAGCAAGGTGCTTCCCTGTAAGGAGAGAAAAAAATCAGAAGACTAGTTAAACTGATCCATTCTCATGTACTTCTCGCTTGCTAATATTGGGAAAGGACAAACACAGGCTTCCTTCCTATTCTCTTCACAAGATCACAAGATCAACACATAGATGTAGATGAGGCAGCCATTTGGCACAACCCAGCTCGCTCATCTGGAAAGGACTTCTTTCCCAGCAATCACTTGTTTCTTAAGTGATTTCAAGGTTTTTGCTTTTACTACCTTACCCGGAAGTCCGAGCATTAATCAGTCTTTGTGTGAAGAAGTTGTTTCTGACATCAGCTCTAAATTATTTTTCACCATTTTCAACCAATGCCCCTTGTTCTATAGTTTAACTTGACGTAGTCTTCTGGATTTACCTTTTCTAAACCATGTACTATCTTATATACCCCTCTGAGCTCCCCTCTAATCACTTCCTTTTAGGGCAAAAGAGCACATGTTTCCCCAGTCTTTTCCTAATCATGATGCTAGAGATCAGCCTACTGGTTCTTCACTATACCACCTCCAAGTCTTGAGCATCTCCTTTGTGTTTTGATGACCAAAACTAAACGCAGTACTTAAGGTGTGGCCTGACTACAGCGCTGTACAATTTTGGCATGACATCCTCCAACTTGTACTCAACAAAGGTAGCAATATAGTTGAGTATTCTATTCACTTTGTTGATTGCTGCTCCTCAGTGATTGGACATATTAAGCTCCAAGTTCACTAACACCATTAGATCTCTTTCAACATCACTGTTAAATATTTCAACATCAAACATGGAGGATGCAAGCCATCCATTTTTCTTCCTACGTGCAATATTTTACACTGATCTGTATCAAATTTTATTTTCTACTGATCTGTCCCCTTATATATTTTATCTAGCTCACTTTGTAGGCCTTTAGCCTGCATCCAACCTTCTCTATTTTAGTATTGTCCAGAAATGTGACAATGTGGATTGATTTGTTGAATCCAGATCATAAATGTCGATTAGAAACATTAGAGGTGCCAATACTGATCCCATTCAGTTCTTCTCTCCATCCCTCCATCACTTTCTCAACGAAAACCTGCTACTTGCATGGAGTGAAGGAGGAAAAAATAAACTACAAATTAAATAAAACTACCTTACGACTGTTACTGAGACAAAGGTTGCAGTATAATATCATGCATTCCCTTCAATAAAAACATCATCACTATTTTTCCTTTCCTTAGCCTTAAATTTATGCCACTGAGAGATTCCAAGCAGGAAAGTAGATGAGTAATCTTACTAATTCCTCCTCCAGAGTTCCGACAACAATACTATATTGCACTTTTACATTTAAGGCTAAGATGGGCCTGTGTTTAATCCATTATAGACATGTTTATACTGATCCAAAACTAAGCTTCACTCATTTAAAATACACTTCCATTGGTCATTTGTTTCAGCTCTAATCTACTCCACACAGCTGCAGCAAGAACACCACCTGGTATCTTCCCAATACCAAGGATTGCCCTGGGAATGGCGCCAAATGGTGCCTTTAGTAGTGAATGAGATAACGGTTTCAAATCAGGAATGCTAGATTTGATGTGCCCAGATCAATTTCTCCAGCAACGCTTACATTGGATGCAAATTGGGCATTCTGACATCAATGAACATGTGTGCGAGGACAATGTAATGTTTCAGGTTTGTCTATTTTTCTGATTTTCCAGCACATCATTGATGATGCATTATTACAGTTATTCTTTCTGTTTAGGGTTACAGATTGCAGTAAAATCCTAAAAGTAATTACTTTTCTTGTTGTTTCTTAGTCCACAATATCCGTTATACTTGACTTCTGGATTATGGATCAAGTGTTTCTTCTCCACTCAACATTCATCTCTAAATGAATTAGTCGTTTTCAGGCAAGCTAAGTAGAGGAAGACCCAACATGGTCAAATTTAATTAATTAGTACTAGTCCTGTATCCAACTGGAGATTTATAGTTGATCTGCATTCCCATCAGTTTTACCCTCGACTGGAAATCTTCCCCATCAGTATCATAGAGAACTGGCACAACTCTACACAAACATATTGTAGGCAGGTTGGAAATTCTCCAGAGGAATCCTAAGTGTGTCTGTGTTAACCGTTTAATCCATTACCGAAGAATAATTGTGCAAATTTATATGAGCAATAAGGAAACATATCATTGTCCTGCGATTCTAGTGTTGCAGTCAGTACATTTTCTCAGTGTGTTAACAATAGTAAAATACCATAAAGACCCCAGAATTTTGAAAAATCTAGATGAAAATGGCTTAGCAACACCAACAGCCATTTATTTGACTTTTTTTTCTGGATCATGTTTTATGCTTATTTCAGAGATAATATTGTATAACCAAGAAAGGGAGCAGCATAAATATTGTGAAGGTCACAAGGGTTATGCCCGTCCACCAAAACAAGAGATAATTTTGTCTTTTTAACTCAATTCCCTTCAGAAAAGAAAAATTAATGAGTCTTCCTCTTTCCATCAAGAAAAGTTTCCACTTATGATGAACAGGGTTTGGGATTTGATGGAAAGAAAATTTATGCAATAGTTGGGACAGAAGGGGAAAAAATGCATTTCCTCACTTCAGTTTCAAATGAGATACTATATTTTTTCCTAATAGTGAATCACTATTATTTTTACCTTGGGAGTTTAGTCTATATTAATATTACTAAAAACACAGTTTTATAATAATGTTATACAGTTTACAATATTACTTTGGGAGATTTTTAAATTGACTGTGCAATCAAACACAGTAGCACAGTCTGTGTCAAAGTGCAAGTCAATATCTTAGTTAGAAGTTGTCTAATAGAAATGAATAACAGCAGCTGAAGCTAAGGGAAACACACTTGAAGCTGAGGACCTGGCTTGTGTTCCAAGCAATTAAAGACTGTTGAATCAATGGGGAGAAAGCAAGGCAAGATGTTATTTAGTGTGGTCATGGCTCATAAAGTCAACCTGTTGAAGGGCAGAGAAACGGAGATGTTTGGGGTAGCAGGCAGTAAAAGCCCATTTTACATTGTCTGGATTCCTTCATAGTGAGGAAGAACTGAAGCTGAAGAGTTAAGGAAGTGACCCACTAGTCCTAACATTGAGAGCAGATAATGTTCAATTCCCTGCAGTGTCTACATCTGATAACACAATTATCCCCACTCTATTTTTCATAGCCTTTTTGCATCTCTCCACTTACAAACAAATACATTCTTTTTGAAGAATGGTGGTCTCAGCTAGACTGACTATTTTTAACACTTCCATCATGTAGTGAAACAAAAGAATTTTTAAACTTTAACTAAATCATTTTCAGGGTCTCTCAGCATACCTAATGACTATAATCAAGTGCTTCACCTATTTAATCAATGCATGATTGTGACAAAAATCGACTCCAGCTTGCTATTAATCACTACTATTTCAAAAATGTATGCCATCTGCAATATGAGCTGCATCAAACAGAAAAGCTTGTTCTACTTATTTTTGACTTTCTAATTAAAGGTCCATTTATAGTCACTATTTTTTGTGTGACAAGCAGTGTTTAGGAATTTCCAATTCAGACTTGTTGATAGCTATCAAATCCCAAGCAGATAATTACGTTTACATTACACACTTAGCCACCCAATCATAAAGCATCAGGGGTTTAATCTGAACAGGAAGGATGGTGAAGAAAATGGAATGTTATGTGGGCTACATCATCTTTCAGGGTTCTAGTGTGTTAATAGTGGAATGTGCTTTAATCAGTCACATGATAAAAATGGAGCAGACAGATAAGCAAAAAAAGAAACAACTAATAAAGCAAAGTTTAAGTTTTTTGGCGCATATGTGCAACTACTGTTCTGTAAACACACTATGCCCCTTTATACTGCAAATCAAAATCACATCAAAATTGTTGATCCAAACTTGATCTCCCTACTATTTGCATTACATAACTATCATGAAACAACGCTGTGTTTATGTTTGGATCTGGATTGACTCTGGTATGGTGCTTTCTTGAAGAGCTCAAAACTCAAAATCCAGCCGCATAGGCATTCAAGGTGGATGACAGTGCAATGATATCATGTCATCATACTAGCACTTCATATCAATTCAGACCCAAGACAACAACTCAGACTGCTAACAGTAAGTGCAGCTTACTTTTAATTTCTGCAGGTGTTGCATTTTTAAATCGTGTAGTTGGACTGCAAGTCTCCTTGACCCATGACGGAATCTGACATGTCAATTTCAGAGATGAGAAAGATGGAGTTCAAAATATATTTTTTATTTTTGCAATTTTCTCCCATTCTCCTGAAGGCGATGACTCAACCCTGGGTATGGTTCCACAGATCCTAGCAACAATCTGGTACCTCACTTAAGTGGCCATTTTACATGTGTGAATCTAGACAGTGAGTGCCAGGAGACTATTTCACTAGGGGCATCAGTCACTAGGGTTCTCACCCAATGTTGAGTCATGAACATTTTCCAGCACGGGCACGAGGAATGGGAGAGGAAGCCATTGATGAATCTTTCCTTTCCTATCCCAAAGGTACTGAGGCTAATTGTAGTTCCCTCCATCAACATCAACAAGGGGAGCAAGCACATGGGAACAACACCACCTGCACGTTCCCGTCCAAGTCACACACCATCCCGACATGGAAATATATCGCCATTCCTTCATCGTTGCTGGGTCAAAATCCTGGAACTCCCTTCCTAACAGCACTGTGGGAGAACCTTCACCACACGGACTGCAGCGGTTCAAGAAGGCGGCTCACCACCACATTCTCAAGGGCAATTAGGGATGGGCAATAAATGCTGGCCTCGCCAGCGACGCCCACATCCCATGAACGAATAAAAAAAATATAATAGGGAATGGGGCGGAGGACGGGGACTCCCTACATTGGGATTTCCCATGACTTTAGCCATCAAAGGGATCCGGTGTAGAGTTGGCACAGGTACACCTAGCGAGTGGCTGATCCAGTGGTGGTAATGGGGCCCATCTGGAGGTCTAGGCTGGAATCTAATCCTGGACCACTGAAGAGGAGGCAAGTGCAATTTAAAAAAAGAGTCAGAGCAGCACCTGCTGGTGGCACAATCAGGAAATTTCTGGGTGGGGGCCCTGTTCCACCACTTCCCTCAGGCCCAGCACCTTTTCTGTAATTTACAGGCTCCCTAGATGCACTTTAGCAGAGTGGGCGCCTGCCAGGGGAAACAATCTAGGTGACCTCCTCCTTACCTCACGTACTCTGGTGGGGCTCACTGGTAGGCACAACCCTGGTGTAAGTGTTGGGATCGTTGGCCTGCAGATTTTCAGGCCACGATTCAGTTTGCTCACACTGCTAACAATGCAGATCAGTATAACTGCCGGCAAAATAATATTGGTACAAAACTGTTCAACGTGCATATGTGGGACTCCAGAGAATGTGGCAGCTTTTATTGAAACAGTGCAAGCAATCAGTTTAATTCTGTGTTGTCTACTCTAACTATTCCAAAATACTTGGTATTGGTATCTTGCAAGTACCAACAGCACTCTATCTCTGGGGAGGGAGGGAAGAAGTTGGACGAAGTAAAATTGGCAGGAAGGCCTTTTGTGTTTTACAAAGTATATAACTTTTTATTAATAATGAGTAACATTGATAGTTCATGAAAAAGGCTAAGGCCCAAATTGACTTGCTCTCTCAGGTTAAATCCTTGGTATGTGATGAGTTAACTGATCTAGGGCCTGTAAATTAGAGAACAGATGCCGGACCTGAGGGGGGTGGGGGAACAAGGCCCTGACCCAGAAATTTCCTGATTGTGCCACCAGCAGCACCCAAGGGTGCTGCTCTATTTTTTTTAAATTGCACTTGCCTCCTCTTCAGTGATCCAGGCCTCAATTCCAGCCTAGACCTCCAGGTGGGCCCCACTACAACTACTGGGTCAGCCACTTGCTATATGTGCCTGTGCCAAGTTTACACCAGATCCCTTTGATGGCTAAAGTCATGGGAAATCCCAATGTAGGGGGTCCCCAACCCCATTCCCTATTATGCTGATGGTCATGTTTCAGGCAGGCAGAGGCTCCACCCCTAATAGGTCATCATGGGTACTACAGCACTAGGTATATCTGGTTCCTAACTGAGAATCTGGTCCTTCTGACCTACTTTTACCATTATGGCAGGACAGCTGAAGGGCCGAAGATTTTCAGCCTCTATCTATTCCAAATTGATCTGGATTTAACAGAATTATATTGCAGTTATACTGCATCTCTTGCACCAGTGATGCAAAATATTATTGTGCACTGATGCACAATGCAAAATATAATTGCAGCATAACCTACCAGAAATGAGAACTTAACTATTACAGAAGCAGTAGCAACAATGCTATTTGCAGTCTATGAACAAAACTGATACAAAATGCTCACTAAATTCATATTGTTACAAACAATCCTTATTTTCTAACATTTGATTCATAATAACTCATTATCCAAAAAAATTGTCTAACAATAGTCAAGTTTATATATGTTGGAACAGTGCAGTATATTGAAATACCAATGCTTGATCCCACAGAGTGATCGTACACACGTTCAATACCCCATTTCACTTAGTTGCCAAACTCAACAGGAGAAGATTCTGAATAGCAGTCAAACAATTCCACGTTGGGCAGAAAAAAAAGAGAAAATCTTACTACAAGCTGCTCATATGTATCTCCTATAATCCAGCTCAGAAATGGGATTAGTGGAGACCTATCTACTGACCATCACTATATTTGCAACCTCCTCAAGTGCTAAGTTCCTGGCTACAATTCATTCAAAATGCTGTAGCTCACATTCTCACCAGCACATATTTCCCTGTCCTTTCCAAGCACTAACTGCCTCTTCACCAAACTAAATTCAAGATCCTTGTATTAATTTCCAAATCCCACCCTACCCTAGCAATCTCCTCCAACCATACTCCTCTACATACACTCTCCTTTCTTCTTACACTGGGTTATCTCTTGTTCTCCCCTCCCTCCACTCCACCACTGGTGGCTGCTTTTTCAGTCAATACACCCCTGCACATGGCCTCCTTTCCTCAAACACCTGGTTACTTCTTGTTCTTCCTTTCCTTCACTCTGCTCTTGGTGGTTGGGGCTCTTTCAGCAAATACACCCTGCTATCTGGAATTCCCCAATAACTCCTTCTACCTACTCCCTGCCTCCTTGTTTTCAAAAATCCCAACTCCCTTCTCTTCCACTGTGCCTTTGGTTCCTAATATAGGTACAACTTATATGAAATAAGGAACACTCCATGCTTCTCTAAATCAGTGGGTCATCCTACTTGACTTAAACAAGAAGTCTAATAGTTCCCCCAGCATTTGTGACTTTCTGAGCTTCCTTAAAGTTTCCCCAGCTTTCTATTTTAAAAGCTTGATTGTGGCAGTAGCCTTTTGTTTCAAAAAGCATGTATTTATATAGTTCTATTTCCATAAACAGACAGGAATCAAAAAGCTTTCCAACACAATGGGTGCAAGGTGTTCTTCATTACTTTGACAAGCTAACAAATTGCTTATCGTTTAGCATATTAACCACATTTCATTAGGTGCCTCTTTTTAAACTTGTGGGGATATGCTTTGCTTAAAAAGACATTGCTTATTTCCAAATCCTTTCTGTGGATAAAATGTCAAAAAATCCTGAAGCGTGACAGTTCCGTTGAAGGTCACAGAGAGGTGCTTTCATTGCCTTGCACTTACAAGGCACAAATGTTACCAGGCACTTATCAACTCAAGCTTGAAGGTTGTCCAGGTCCTGCAGTACTCTAACATGGGATGGCTTCATTGTTGGAAGAACTGTGAATCACCTGCGAACAGCCTGACCTTATGATAGAGGGATGTCATTGATGAAGCAGTTGAAGATGGCTGGGCTGAAAATGCTCCCCTCAGGAGTTCCTGCAACAATGGACTGGGGCTATGATGATTGGCCTTCAACAACCATGACCATCTTTCTGTGTGTCAGGTTTGACTCCAGCCATTGGACGGATTTCCCATTGACCCCCACTGACGTTTTTATAGAGCTTTTTGGCACTAACATGGATGAAAGCTGCCTTGATATCACTGGCAGTTACTTTCACCTCTCCTCTGATATTCAGCTCTCGCATCCATGTCCACATCAAGGCTGTGATAAGGTCTGGAGCCAAGTGATTCTGGCAGAACCTGAACTGAGCCTTAGTGTGCAAGTTATTGTGGATTAGGTGCCACTTGCACACTGGCATCTACCCGATAATGTGGAAAATTGCCCAGGTATGTCCTGTCCACAAAAAGCAGGACAAATCCAATCAGGCCAAGTACCGCCCCATCAGTCTACTCTCAATCATCAGCAAAGTGATGGAAGGTGTCGTCAACAGTGCTATCAAGCAGCAATTACTCACCAATAACCCGCTCACCGATACTCAGTTTGGATTCTGCCATGACCACTAGGCTCCAGACCTCATTACAGCCTTGGTCCAAACATGGACAAAAGAGTTGAATTCCAGAGGTGAGGTGAGACTGACTGCCCTTGACATCAAGGCAGCATTTGACCGAGTGTGGCACCAAGGAGCCCGAGTAAAATTGAAGTCAATGGGAATCAGGGGGAAAACTCTCCAGTGGCTGTAGTCATACTGAGCTCAAAACATTGAGATGGTAGTGGTTGTTGGAGGCCAATCATCTCAGCCCCAGGACATTGCTGCAGGAGTTCCTCAGGGCAGTGTCCTTGGCCCAACCATCTTCAGCTGCTTCATCAATGACCTTCCCTCCATCATAAGGTCAGAAATGGGGATGTTCGCTGATGATTGCACAGTGTTCAGTTCCATTCGCAACTCCTCAGATAATGAAGCAGTCCGTGCCCGCATGCAGCAAGATCTGGACAACATCCAGGCTTGGGCTGATAAGTGGCAAGTAACATTTGTGCCAGACAAGTGCCAGGCAATGACCATCTCCAACAAGAGAGAGTCTAACTACCTCCCGTTGACACTCAACGGCATTACCATCGCTGAATCCCCCACCATCAACATCCTAGGGGTTACCATTGACCAGAAACTTAACTGGACCAGCCATATAAATACTGTGGCTATAAGTGCAGGTCAGAGGCTGGGTATTCTGTGGCGAGTGACTCATCTCCTGACTCACCAAAGCCTTTCCACCATCTACAAGGCACAAGTCAGGAGTGTGATGGAATACTCTCCACTTGCCTGGATGAGTGCAGCTCCAACAACACTCAAGAAGCTCGACTCCATCCAGGACAAAGCAGCCCACTTGATTGATACCCCATCCACCACCCTAAACATTCATTCCCTTCAACACCGGTGCACCGTGGCTGCAGTGTGTACCTTCTACAGGATGCACTGCAGCATCTCGCCAAGGCTTCTTCGACAGCACCTCCCAAACCAGTGACTTCTACCACCTGGCAAGCACATGGGAACAACACCACCTGCATGTTCCCCTCCAAGTCACACACCATCCCGAATTGCAGATATATCGCCGTTCCTTCATCGTTGCTGGATCAAAATCCTGGAACTGCTTACCTAACAGAACTGTGGGAGAACCTTCACCACATGGACTGCAGTGGTTCAAGAAGGCAGCTCACCACCACCTTCTCAAGGGCAATTAGGGATGGGCAATAAATGCTGGCCTTTCCAGCGACACCGACATCCCATGAATGAAAAAAAAACTTGATGGCACTATTAATAGCTTCTTCCATCATATTATTGCTTATTGGGAGGGGACCTTTCTCATCTACATGTGGTTGTGCCACAGAGTTTTGGGTGTGAGACCACTTAGCACTATATATAGCACGCTGCTTCTGGTGTTTATTATGCAGGTAGTCCTGTATTGTAGTTTCACCAGATTAGCAAATTATTCTAACGTATGCCTGGTGCTACTCCTGACATGCCCTTCTACATGGGTTCAATGAGGAGTGTAGAAGAGCATGCCAGGAGCAGCACCAGGCGTACCTAAAAATGAGGTGCCAACCTGGTGAAGCTACAACTCAGGACTACATGCATGCTAAACAGCAGAAGCAACATGCTATAGACAGAGCTAAGCGATTCCACAACCAACGGATCAGATCAAAGCTCTGCAGTCCTGCCACATCCAGTCGTGAATGGTGGTGGACAATTAAACAACTAACGGGAGGAGGAGGCTCTGCAAACATCCCCATCCTCAACGATGGCGGAGTCCAGCACGTGAGTGCAAAAGACAAGGCTGAAGCGTTTGCAACCATCTTCAGCCAGAAGTGCCGAGTGGATGATCCATCTCGGCTTCCTCCCGATATCCCCACCATCACGGAAGCCAGTCATCGGCCAATTCGATTCACTCCACGTGATATCAAGAAACGGCTGAGTGCACTGGGTACAGCAAAGGCTATGGGCCCCGACAACATCCCAGCTGTAGTGCTGAAGACTTGTGCTCCAGAACTAGCTGCGCCTCTAGCCAAGCTGTTCCAGTACAGCCACAACACTGGCATCTACCCGACAATGTGGAAAATTGCTCAGGTATGTCCTGTCCACAAAAAGCAGGACAAATCCAACCCGGCCAATTACCGCCCCATCAGTCTACTCTCAATCATCAGCAAAATGATGGAAGGTGTCGTCTACAATGCTATCAAGCGGCACTTACTCACTAATAACCTGCTCACCGATGCTCAGTTTGGGTTCCGCCAGGACCATTTGGCTCCAGACCTCATTACAGCCTTGGTCCAAACATGGACAAAAGAGCTGAATTCCAGAGGTGAGGTGAGAGTGACTGCCCTTGACATCAAGGCAGCATTTGACCGAGTGTGGCACCAAGGAGCCCGAGTAAAATTGAAGTCAATGGGAATCAGGGGGAGAACTCTCCAGTGGCTGGAGTCATACCTAGCACAAAGGAAGATGGTAGTGGTTGTTGGAGGCCAATCATCTCAGCCCCAGGACATTGCTGCAGGAGTTCCTCAGGGCAGTGTCCTGGGCTCAACCATCTTCAGCTGCTTCATCAATGACCTTCCCTCCATCATAAGGTCAGAAATGGGGATGTTCGCTGATGACTGCACAGTGTTCAGTTCCATTCGCAACCCCTCAAATAATGAAGCAGTCCGAGCCCGCATGCAGCAAGACCTGGACAACATTCAGGCTTGGGCTCATAAGTGGCAAGTAACATTCGCGCCAGATAAGTGCCAGGCAATGACCATCTCCAACAAGAGAGAGTCTAACCACCTCCCCTTGACATTCAATGGCATTACCATCGCCGAATCCTCCACCATCAACATCCTGGGGTCACCATTGACCAGAAACTTAACTGGACCAGCCATATAAATACTGTGGCTACGAGAGCAGGTCAGAGGCTGGGTATTCTGTGGCGAGTGACTCACCTCCTGACTCCCCAAAGCCTTTCCACCATCTACAAGGCACAAGTCAGGAGTGTGATGGAATACTCTCCACTTGCCTGGATGAGTGCAGCTCCAACAACACTCAAGAAACTCGACATCATCCAAGATAAAGCAGCCCGCTTGATTGGCACCCCATCCACCACCCTAAACATTCACTCCCTTCACCACCGGCGCACTGTGGCTGCAGTGTGTACCATCCACAGGATGCACTGCAGCAACTCGCCAAGGCTTCTTCGACAGCACCTCCCAAACCCGCGACCTCTACCACCTAGAAGGACAAGAGCAGCAGGCACATGGGAACAACACCACCTGCACGTTCCCCTCCAAGTCACATACCATCCCGACTTGGAAATATATCGCCGTTCCTTCATCGACGATGAGTCAAAATCCTGGAACTCCCTTCCTAACAGCACAGTGGGAGAACTTTCACCACACGGACTACAGCGGTTCAAGAAGGCGGCTCACCACCACCTTCTCAAGGGCAATTAGGGATGGGCAATAAATGCCGGCCTCGCCAGCAACGCCCCCATCCCACGAACGAATAAAAAAAAAAAACCCCTTTGAACTAGAATTTGATCTCCCTGCTTGGTGTTGATAGATGAGTGAGGGATGTGCTGGGTCATGAGCTTACAGATTAGGGTGGTGTACAGGGTTCTGCTGATGGCCTCATGGCTGCCCAGTTTTAGACTGCTAGATCTGTCACATTTAGCATGGTGGTGGTGTCACATTACATAATGCAAGATATTCTCACTGTGAAGACAAGATTTTGTGGACTGTACAGTGGTCATTTCTACTATTGGTCCACAACAGATAAGTTGAGAGGACAACGCCAAGTAGGTTACTCCCTCATGTTGGTTCCCTCACCACCTGGTGCAGGCCCAGACTGGCAGCTATATCCTTAAGGACCCAGTCATCTGGGTCTACTAATGAGGCATTCTGTGTGGACATCAAAGTCTTCTACCCAGAGTCCATTCTGTGCCCTGTCTTCTCTCAATGCTTCCTCCAAGTGGTGTTTAATATGGAGAGTACTGATTCATCATTGAGGTGGCAGGGGTAGTGGTGTGTTGATCAACAGGAGGCTTCCTTGGCCTTGTTTAACCTGAAGCCATGAGGCTTTGTGGTGTCCAGAGTCAGTGTCGAGGACTTCCATGGCCACTCCCATTTGAGTGTATATTACTGTGCTCCCATCTCTGTTGAGTCATCCTGCCAGTGGAACTGCACGTGCCCAGGGGTGGTAATGGAGGAGTCAGGATGTTGACTGATATATCTATCAGATTGCTGCTTGACTAGTCTGTGACAGCTCTCCAAACTTTGCAGGGTGAATTGGGCTGATACTGCTGAATCTTATCCTGAAATGATGCTGGGTCGTTGCCGATAGATCTGTCTGATATTATTATGCTTCAACTGAGTGGCCTGCGGCTTGCTAGCCAACTTCAGAGTACACTTATGAGTTAACCAAATTGCATGTACTAGAGTTACACATTGGCCAGACTGGGTAGAGGTGGTAAGTTCCCTTCCCTGAAGGACATTAGTGAACCAGTTGGATTTTTACAACAATCTGGCAACTTTTATGGTAATTTTATCTGGTGCCAACCCACAAATTATCAGATTTATTGACTTCAATTTCACAGCTTGCTATGGTGGGATTTGAACTCACAGCCTCCAGAGTTGCTAGTCCAATACCATAAGCACTATGCTACTATACCTGATTTTTAAGTCTGCACTACACTACAAGCAAAACAACAAAAACAAGCATGATTCCTTCTGTATCTCTAGATTACACTTTGTTACATTTCACTTTTTTCTTTATTGTGCTCAAGTTAATATTGAATTTCAAGGAAGATAAAATTATTGTGATATTTTTAAGTCTAGGACAATAAGAAAATATGGAAAAAAGACAAGTTTTAACTATATTTTTGATCAGTGAGTAAATCACAAGGAAACTGATCTGTTGTCCATCCAGGCATTTTTTAGCCTGAGGGGTAGATTTGGTAGGCTCAGCTTGCTGCTAAAAAAGCAAACTATAGCTTTTACACAAACAACCAAAACCACAGTGGTTGGATATTGTCAGGCTGCTCTTCATTATGGACATGCCTGACCTCATAGTCCCAGTTGGAGGGGATTCTAGCGGCTTTCCACAGACAAACAAACAACAAGTACTTACAGGGAATAGCCTTGTTGAAATGATTCCTCAATCAACATTACAAGAAGCAAATGGAGCTTGTTATATCTCAAATAAAATTAGTAACAGTCTGCATATGCAGGCCTGACTTGTAGGCATTACATATTAAAAGCATCTTCACACAATTGATATCTCTAGGGAGTTTGTGGGGGAGAGGTTTGATCATTATATAACTCTAAACTTCTGGATGTTAAACATTGGATAATTTCTATCAGATGTTTTCAGCCTCTTCTAATACTTACAAACAGTAGTTAAGACCCAGATGGTTGCCAAAAGTAACCAGGATGGGCTGGCAAAGGAGAATCAATCAAACACAGGCATTTGTGGTGTGGGAAAGCTGTATTATAATTTATCTAAAATGTTCTTACTAATTTTTGTTTTACTATCGGTAACTTTTTAAAGCTACTATATAATTAATTTTACTGCTTAACTTTTAACTATTTGAATTGTCTATGATCATAATATGAGAATCATAAAATATATTTTCTGCAAGGCTCTCAAAGAAAAGCCAAATGGAGGATGGGTCTTTTCTCAGTTAAAAGTGAATGGTACATCAACCTAGGCCACTCTATTGCACCTTCTAGGAATCAGTCACAGAGCAGCAATGGCAAAGGCCTGGAAGCAGATTCCCCACCTAACATCAGAGGCTGGTGAGGAAAGGAGAAAATAACTTCAATATAAAAAAAGTCCTAATAAGTGACATAAAATTATATGAAAGAT